>NW_015172076.1:205826-243801 GCF_001447785.1 Gekko japonicus
CGGGGGGGGGGGGATAACAGTGGAAGGGTTTCTAGTGTCCTGGCCCCACTGCTGGACCTTCTGATGGGCAGCTGGTATTTTTGGCCACTGTGTGACAGACTGTTGGACTGGATGGGCCATTGGCCTGATCCAACAATGGCTTCTCTTATGTTCTTATGGATTGGGAAAACAGCTGTAAAACAGACGTACAGGGAACACCAAGGTTCTCACAACAGCAGACATTCTCTCTCTTCCCACACTCCTTAAAAGTAATGCTAGGCCAATGCTTGGAGAGGTGGGCCATCCTCCAAAAACATCAGACACAAGACAGAACTACCAGAGCGGGAGACACCCTGGCTTCTCACACACACTTCCCTCGGAGCATACAGGGCATGTTATTTTAGTGCTGTGCCTTAGCTGGCAGTAAGGCAAGCACAGCCCAAAAATGCAAAGGGCAAGCCAGATGGCCAACAGCAAACACGGCTCAGTTAGTCATAGCCTGCCTGGCAACAGCAGCCCTTCCTTAAATGGAAGTGACTTCTGGGAAGAGAGCTCTCTGCAAGCAATCGAGACGTCTAAAAAAAGGAAACGCTACTAGGAAGATAAATAATGCCCCTCCTAAGCAGAAACTGTCCTGAGAGAGACTGCCAACTGGACAGAAATTCACAAAAAAACAGAAGCAAGCCATATTAGTCCTAATTCACTTGCCTGAATCAATGGGTTAAAGAAAATGAGTATAATCTAGCTAAAGTCCTGTTGATTTCCAGAGACAGCTGTGTAGGGCCTTTCAATCCTTATTTCAAGAGCAGACAAGCATTTTTTGCCGTTCAGTCCCTCCAGTAAACAGTCCTTCCTCCTGCTCTCCATGGCCTAAAGCGTGGTCTGTGTGTTCTGAGCCCCTTAGCAGAGATGGGTTTGGAGGAGCTTTCCTCGCTGCAGTGGATTTAATTATCTACAGGTCTCCTTTCGATCCTTATGGTTTATTACAACTCTAAACTCAGTTGTATTTGGTAAGCCTGCCAAAGCTGTGTGAAGATTACAAGTCAGACCAAACAGTTATGATCGCCTTCTTCGTACTGTACATCAAAGACCACTTGAGATTGTGTTCCCTTGTAGCTTTTAACTTTTGTTTCACTTTAAACAAGCGAAAGCCACCTACTTTCAATATCATCCATGTGTGCCTGAAGAGTTCTTGCAAGATTAATAAACTAGAAGCAATACAGAAAGAAGGCAGTTTAAAAGTTGCAAAGTTTCACAGGGCTCTAAAATTATTAACAAAACCTAGTAGCACACTGATGGCCTTAGCGTTTCAAGCAGTCTGTTGTTCACCTATAGGTGAGGCATTCCCACTTGCCCCCAAACAAATTCACAGATTGCAACTTTCTCCAACGACAAAGAAAAAGCTGCAGCAATTGTGGAACTGTCTGTATTGAAAATCCAGCAGTTCATATATCACAAATGAATCAAAATGAGGAGAAAAGTACTTGGAAAGGGGTATATAGAGAACATAATCCCCCAGATATTTGAGTCTGGTTCACTATACTTAAGGACATAATATTCCAGTATGCCAATAATGGAGAATTTAAGAGAATATCATAGCTCTAAAGTTACAACAGTAGAACAGCCAAGGTCCATTTATTATAGCCTTCCTCCTCACCCCAGTCTTAAGTGGAAGACGGTCCAATAGTAGGATCCCATCACATACAAGCAGAAACCACTTAGCGTGGCAAATGCAGGTCACTGGTCTTTCTCCAAAGCTAAATCAATCACAATACATTGCAGAGGGGTCCTCCAAAAGGACCCCTTGCCCCCCATTTGGGGCTTTACAAGGAACATGAGGGGTCGCAGTTGGGATTTCGGTCAGCCACCCCTTCCTGCACACGCAGCCCTTTCTAGCTCAAGCAGAGTACACCCTGCTGAGGGGAAGCATGCTAAACCAGCCTCACCATCTGCTTCTCCAGCCAAAGCACCTCCCCATACTTACCCGGACACGAGTGTTGGCCTCGCTTGTAGTTCCCAGCATATCTGAAAAGCGCTGTTCGCACAAGTGTAACAACACTACAAGGTAAAGCCCAGAACTGATAAATTCATAGTCTGCCTGCAAATTAAAGAACAAGTATTGTCAATTCTTTAAAACTGTCAGAAATTCACAACTAATGCTACATTATGCTAGTTATTTGGGGCCAGTGCACACACACACCCAGGAACATCATTACTTAAGCAATACCCATGAAAAAGCTCTCAGCATGATTTAACAAATTCTTCTTTTGAAAAGAACTGCTTTTGTCACAAAAGAACTCATGCTCAAGTGCACTGGCGCAGTATCCGGCTACATCTGTGTGAAAGATGCCACCTTGAGAAACCAGTGTGAAGCTTGAGACGCATGTTAATTAGAAGCAAGTTTTAGGAGCTTTTTATTTCCTCAAGAAAGAATGCCTGTGACAGGTATCCAAAGCTCAAAATCCAATAGTTATTTTAAATAGTTACAGTGATTAATGGCAATGTTAAAGGGACAGAAGCAAGTACGCAGTTAACTCTTCATAGCATTTATTTAGCATTGGATCCATGACACAAGTGGTTCAAACTTCTCAGTAATAAAGATGCAGGGCTTACAGCTGAGTGATTAGTAAAAAAGGAGAAATCCACTGTAGCCAATGGGTTCATGGGTCACCTCAAGGCAACGGTGCGGCCTTAGTTTCTTCTGTCGTCCCCCCCCCCCAAAAAGCTTTCAGGTTTACCACACATTTCTACAAAATCAAGGGTGGGGGCAGGGTTCAGTGACGCATCTGCTTTAGGTTTCAGGTTCAGTCCTTTGCATCTCCAGTTAAAAAGATCTAGTAGTCAAGGGAGTGATGAAACCTCAGAGGGGCTCGAGAGGGCCTGCAAGTCCAAGTAGACGATGCCAACTTATTAAGAGACCAAAGGCTGCCAATTTTATGTAGATATACGTTTTAGATATTTAAACCCTATTTTAGCCAACATGACGGACCTTCCTGATGCTTTAAAAGTGCACCGTCTTCTGAATGACTCTGCTACTGAAATATCAGTGAAGGTAGCCATGTTTTTACAATCCGCTATAAAGCTACTATGCAATGTTATGTTACTTGCAAAATACTTGATTTTATATGTATATTTTCTTATAGTAATCCTCTTTTAAGGTATGGTTTTATGCCAATAAAGGCTTATTGACTGACTGACTGACTGACCGAACTATGCCAATAAAGGCTTACTGACTGACTGACTGACCAGACCAAAGGTCTGTCTTAGGTTTAGGGCAGCTTTGTGTATTGAAATCCTAACCTATTGCTACACAAAATTTCCTAGTGCCAATGCTCGGGAGGCTGGATTATGTTATAGGAGGCTGGATGAAGCATTCACATCAACTACTAACATCCCAGCACAGTGGGTTTGACATCCTATCTTCTGGTCTACAGCTGAAGGCTCAGGTTTCCTCTGTGGCACATAGCACCTTTTAACAGCACTGGCTGATACACCAGTTACAGCTTGTCCTTGAAAAGCATGATTTAGCCACAGTGATCCATGCTCCAGTCACACCTACATTAAGTTAAACATACGTACTTCATACAGGGCTGTCTTTGAACAGAAATTCCAGGTGGTCCAAAATGCAGCAGCCAGCTTGTCACAGGCTGGATACAGGGATCATATCACATCACCCCTGTGCTGAAAGATTTGCACTGGCTGCCCATCTGTTTCCAAGCATAATTCAAAGTGCTAGTTCTTACCCTTTGAAGGCCCTGAACAGCTTGGGGCCAGGCATATCTGGAGGACCACTGCTTCCCGTGCTGTTCAGCCCATCAGGTCAAATCTGTCTCCCAAGCCCTATTCTCTGTGCCCCGCCTTCAGAAGTGAAACGAGTGGCAACCAAAGTCAGGACTTCTTCAGTGGTGGTTGTGTTTTAATAGCTTTATTATCTTAGTTGTAAGCTGCCTCAAGCAGGTCATAACATTTATTTATTATTACTTTTTTAGAAAATGTATCTCCTTAACTCCAACAAGGAAAGCACTGATCCTATATTCTTCTACTACAGTAAAACAGAAGATACTAGCTCATGCAGAACAATACAAAGTATGTTCAATCAAAAGCCTCAAAGTTCAGAGGTGCTTCCTCCCAAGGGAATAAAATTTCAATCTATAGTCCTCCAAGAGGAAGAAGTATCTCCTGCTAAAAGATACAGCGCTGGATCCAGAGAAACATCACAAAGGCAACTGGCAGACTGGATCTTTCCCTGCCTCCCTCCCCAAACTCTTTGCAATGAAAACTGTCTGAGAGTTGGGAGAGCATCATGGACAAAATGCACAACAGTGAAGAAAGGATGCCATGTTACCCAATTCTCTCTTGTCCCTGCAAGCTCTATACCATTGTGCATTTTTTCCAAGGGATCTCTCCTCCCACTTCCCAAGGTTTTCCAGGGCTGGTGCAGGAAAGCAGGGAACAATTTGCTTTGACAACTCCTTCTCTGAATGTTTCTACTGGTTCTAAGATCAGCATCTGCTGGTTGTCCCTGAACCAAAGGACATCCGTTTAACCTTGACCAGGGCCTCAGCTTTTTCTGCCCTGGCCCCGACCTGATGGAACATTCTCCCATTGGAGATCAGGGCCCTGCGGGACCTATTACAGTTCCGCAGGGCCTGTAAGACGGAGCTGTTCTGCCAGGCCTTTGGGTGAGGCAGCGGGCATCCCAATTATTCCATCCAGGGGTCGTTTCGTAGAAAAAGAGCTAGGGGAACTCATTAGCATAACTCATTAGCATATGCCACACCCCCTGACATCACCGGAAGTGTGTCGTTTCGGGGGGATCGCGGGGGGTCGCAGTTCCCCCGGGTGAGGTGCAGGGGGCGGGGCACATGACAAAGCCCCGCCCCTTATTCCGGCCACCCCCTTCTTCCAGCCTCATTCTGTTGCCATCCATTTTGTTTATAGCTCAGTTTAAATCTGTTTTAATTCTTTATTACGGATGATTTCATGTAGTGCTTTAATTCTGTGAAATGTTTTAACTTTTGTTATCTGCTCTGAGCTCATTCGCGGGGAAGGCGGAATATAAGCTGAAATTAATACATTTATTTATTTATTTCTTCAATTTATACCCCGCCCTCAAAATAATAAGCAAATAATTCGTAATTTACTTCTGCTTAGCAGTTGCAAAATCTGTGCCTGTTCAATCACCCCCTAGAATACTTAAGAGAAATCAGCAAAAATGATCTGTTCGCGCATATTCACTCTGGCATATTATTTCACCTCTTCCCAAGCCTTAAGGCATGGAATTTTCTTAACATACCCAATTTCCAAATTTATACGCACACTTGCTCTCTAGTAGATTTATACACATATCAGGGGAAGGGGGGCCGAGGACATCTTTGCCAGTTGAACAAGATCTTGGCTGAATTTATGTTCTTCCTCCATGTCAGGTATTTAGCCTGGCCAGGGCCAAAGGACTCTTTGCCCTTAGGTCACACAGCCTGTGGTCCTAAAGTGAGTCAAGCTAATGGATCCAAGAGCAACCCAGCATCTGAAGTGTTACGGTGTTTGTTTATGGGTTTTCTTTTTTTAAATTTGCAAGATGCTTTGAGCCCCCACTGGGGAGAAAAGCAGGGTAAAGCTACCTAAAAGTATCAAATTTGACCTGAACATATCTTTTCTTCTGTAAGAAAGCTTTCCTTCATAATACCAAACTGACACTTACCAAATCAGCCAAAATATACTAACTTGTTCATTTGCATGTGCTCTGTGAAGTTCATGGATATCAAAATCATCAAGATTGAGATGCAGCTTCTCTTTGCACAGTTCACAGGTAGTCACTGCTTCCAATGAAGAACCTGGAGCAACAAGACAGTTAACACTTTTCGCTGGCATTGCCTGGAAGACTTATGTATAACACCAACACTAAAAACAACAGGCTACAGGTGTTTTCACACTTTCAATCCACTTCAGCAATCATCTGCAAGCAGATTTTGCCATTTCACACAGTAAAACCCAGCTGCAAAGTGCACTGTACATAGATTGCATTTGTATGCTAATCTTGCCTTAGTCCAATCTCAGCTATAATCACCCATTTCTTATGCATCTTGATTCTAACTGGTCCTTCCCGACAACCAACCTCACCCCCACCCCCTATATGTAATGGTTGAAGGGCTCTGCATCTGAAGAAGTGTGCTTGCCATGAAAGCTTATATCTTGAATTAAACTTAAAGGTGCCACTGGACTCAAGCTTTGTTTTGTTGCTTCAGACCAACACAGCTATCCACCCGACTCTGTGTTCACAACATACTTACACTATTTATGTACTTCTCATAAACAATTCAGAACTCTGAACATGCCACGATCACAGATACTTTTAAAAATGTTCATTTATACGTTCCCAGACTACCAGTCCAGCAGTTTTACACTTTCCTTTGATGTACTTTCAGCATAAGTTGTGAATCCATGCAGCTAAGCATAGGCACGCCTGTGTTACTTTTCTTAACACAGTGAAAATGCCAACAAGACTGACTTATTCATTTGATGGATAAGTTGTTTGAGAGTGTCATCGTGTGGCAAGATCATCCACCGAAAACATTTACTGCTAGCGTGGTAACTACCGAATCACAACAACTGAACACTGACTTATTCATTTGATGGATAAGTTGCTTGAGAGTGTTATCGTGTGGCAAGAGATCATCCACCGAAAATATTTACTGCTAGCGTGGTTAACTACCGAATCACAACAACTGAGCTCAAGACTGGCTGCCAGCTTTTGCATCCATGACTGTGCGACAAGGAGGTCTACAGAAATGAGAGAACATGGCTACCGAGGTCAAGAATGTTTTAAAGGGTTGTAAAAAAGAACACAAATTAATCCACCTTGTTCTTAGAAGTCAGTGGGTAAGCAAGAGATGTAGGCAGCATCTCCTACGCTGATAGGTGCAGCACAGTCTTCAAGTCCTATACTCTGAGAGATCAGGGAACAGAAGGCCCCACCTATGGCCATGTGGATGGTAAATTTCTACAATGATGTCATTCCAACATACCTGGAGGGTGTGGGGAGGTGTTAAGTGCTGTCAAGTTGCTCTAACTTACGGCGGCCCTTTGAATTAATGACCTTCAAAATGTCCTGTCTTTAACAACCCTACTCAGGTCCTGTAAACTGAAGGGTGTGGCTTCCTTTTTTAAGTCAATCCATCTCATGTTGGGTCTTTCTCTTTTCCTGCTGCCTCCAACTTTGCCTGCCATTACTGTTTTTTCTAGTGAGTCTTAACATACCTATATAGTAGAGCTTTTATAATATAGCCCTATTATACCACATGCTAGCATATATTTAGATGTAATAAATGCCCTCACAGTAATCAGTGAGTAAAAGAACTAAAAAAAAGAGGCAGCAGTGTCATGGGCATTGGTGTAGCAGGACTACAAAAATCGCCTCTCTCTCCACCACTGCCAACCCTGACATAAAAGAATTTGAGGAAACCTATGATAGGTGGAGAACTCATCTCAGAAGAAAATATGTCCTCAGATTTCCAGACCCCATCCTTAATAAGCAGCTATGAAAGGTATTCCCCACTCACAGCTTTCAAAAGCATTAAGAGTGTGAGGCCTTGGACTCAGAGGCATACGTCCTCTAGGCAGACGCACAAACATGCTTAAACCCAAGAAAACAATCAATAGCTCCTCATTTTTCTTCAGCCTACCTCCTAGCACTAACCTGTTCAGGACTCACTCGTATCATGTGTTGCTCTCCACTGCCAAAATTCCCTGGCAACATGAGAGAAACACAGGAACACACAGCTTTTGAGCCTTTGCAGCAACCTGGAAATCTCTACCTCATACACTTTTGATTGACAAGGAGGGAGAACAGAGTCCCGTGTTGCTGAGAGACTTTCCAACCTTCTCTCTGGTTAATATGCTAATAAGGGGGAATGATACCAATGCACTGATTCATGGGATGCTAATTACTCTGTACAAAAGTGCTCCAAACATACTCCTGTAGAGTCTAACGTTGTCAGAAGGACAATGCCAACAGCAGAACAACATTTCTCTCAATAATACATCCTGATGTAAAACTTCAGGATGGAGACTTAGAGTAGAGAGGTTGTGGCAAGGAAATTTAAGTGCTTCACCCTTGACCGGTGGTAGGCAAACTGCGGCTCTAGAGCCACATGCGGCTCTTTGGCCCCTTGAGTGTGGCTCTTCCGCTGTAGGCGCTGATGGCCTATTCTCTCCATTGTTCTCTATGGTGGGGAAAAAGTAACTTTTTCCCCACCATAGAGAATAATGGAGGGGATGGGGCAACCTGTTTGGGGGCCTGTAGAATTGGACCCCCTGGTTCAATGTTCCTGAAACATGGTGGGTATCCTGCGATTCTGGAGCCTCTCCCTCAAACCCCTTCTCCTCCAGCCCCCAGAATATACCCTATGTTTTTGCCATTGACTTCAATGGCCCATAGGATATAATGGGGCCGAACTGCGGGAAGCCCCAGCAGCCCTCAGGCCGGAGCACCTGGAGCAGTCTTGGGAGGCGGATTGGCCAAGAGATCATCCACCGAAAATATTTACTGCTAGCGTGGTTAACTACCGAATCACAACAACTGAGCTCAAGACTGGCTGCCAGCTTTTGCATCCATGACTGTGCGACAAGGAGGTCTACAGAAATGAGAGAACATGGCTACCGAGGTCAAGAATGTTTTAAAGGGTTGTAAAAAAGAACACAAATTAATCCACCTTGTTCTTAGAAGTCAGTGGGTAAGCAAGAGATGTAGGCAGCATCTCCTACGCTGATAGGTGCAGCACAGTCTTCAAGTCCTATACTCTGAGAGATCAGGGAACAGAAGGCCCCACCTATGGCCATATGGATGGCAAATTTCTACAATGATGTCATTCCAACATACCTGGAGGGTGTGGGGAGGTGTTAAGTGCTGTCAAGTTGCTCTAACTTACGGCGGCCCTTTGAATTAATGACCTTCAAAATGTCCTGTCTTTAACAACCCTACTCAGGTCCTGTAAACTGAAGGGTGTGGCTTCCTTTTTTAAGTCAATCCATCTCATGTTGGGTCTTTCTCTTTTCCTGCTGCCTCCAACTTTGCCTGCCATTACTGTTTTTTCCAGTGAGTCTTAACATACCTATATAGTAGAGCTTTTATAATATAGCCCTATTATACCACATGCTAGCATATATTTAGATGTAATAAATGCCCTCACAGTAATCAGTGAGAAAAAGAACTAAAAAAAAGAGGCAGCAGTGTCATGGGCATTGGTGTAGCAGGACTACAAAAATCGCCTCTCTCTCCACCACTGCCAACCCTGACATAAAAGAATTTGAGGAAACCTATGATAGGTGGAGAACTCATCTCAGAAGAAAATATGTCCTCAGATTTCCAGACCCCATCCTTAATAAGCAGCTATGAAAGGTATTCCCCACTCACAGCTTTCAAAAGCATTAAGAGTGAGAGGCCTTGGACTCAGAGGCATACATCCTCTAGGCAGACGCACAAACATGCTTAAACCCAAGAAAACAATCAATAGCTCCTCATTTTTCTTCAGCCTGTTCAGGACTCACTCGTATCATGTGTTGCTCTCCACTGCCAAAATTCCCTGGCAACATGAGAGAAACACAGGAACACACAGCTTTTGAGCCTTTGCAGCAACCTGGAAATCTCTACCTTATACACTTTTGATTGACAAGGAGGGAGAACAGAGTCCCGTGTTGCTGAGAGACTTTCCAACCTTCTCTCTGGTTAATATGCTAATAAGGGGGAATGATACCAATGCACTGATTCATGGGATGCTAATTACTCTGTACAAAAGTGCTCCAAACATACTCCAGTAGAGTCTAACGTTGTCAGAAGGACAATGCCAACAGCAGAACAACATTTCTCTCAATAATACATCCTGATGTAAAACTTCAGGATGGGGACTTAGAGAGGTTGTGGCAAGGAAATGTAAGTGCTTCACCCTTGACCATTCTATATCCCTTCCAATCTGCTTCTTCCTAGGCAAAGCCTCTGTTAAGGCTTTTGTTATGTACATGTAACAAGCCTGTAGGCCCTGAAGGTCAAACAAGTAAACACAATGCATTGTGGAACTTGAATTTTTGCTTTTTATTTATGGTTTCTAGGTATAGCTTTCAGAACAAATTTTTAGCATCTGCATTACATAAAGATTATTGTTTTCACCCAAACAGCTGTACTACAAAAGAAGCTGCCTTACCAGAGTTAATCTTGGACTGTAGCCACTTCTTCATACACTCCTGATGAACATACCGTAGACTTCCAGTGCATTTGCATGGCTCTATTAAAGGGTTAGTAGGGGATGTAGATGACATCTGACATATTCTGCACAAGTCTCCCTCTTCCTCTTCTGAATCCTCTGAAAGAAGACTAGGGAGGAAGAAGAGTCATCAGGTTGAACAGACTGTAATGGCATTTCCTTTATTGCGCTTGAATCACATCAAGAGCATAGTAGCATTACAAGGTTGTGACAGATTAACAGTTTTTCCTAAACAAAGCTATTAGTGAAGATGAAAAGACGCCATTATGTACTGTTACTAGGAAGGAAGTTTCCAAATAAGAAGTTGAAGATTTCATGTTATAAAGATGTCACTGAAGAAGAAGAAGAAGAGATTGGATTCATACCTCGCCCTTCATTTGGAGTCTCAGAGCGGCTTACAAACTCCTTTCCCTTTCCCCACCCCACAACAGACACCCCGTGAGGTAGGTGGGAGAAAAATGTGGAGGACATACTCGAAGCTAAACGAGACAGCAGCTGCCTAGTTGTTCGCCTTCCTTCAGTATCACTGGGAGGTTCACTTAATGACCTTTGGGGCTGTGTGATCCTTTCAGAACCGCTGGAGGAACTGGCTCCACTTCTCATGGCACCGTGGGTAAACTCTGGCTGTATATTCCTTTCTGAAGATTCTACCTCTCTTGGGACATAGTTAGATCTTGAACTCCAGCTATGGTCTCTAGAGAGTAATGATGATTGATGTTCAGAAGGCAACTGGCGGTTCATGGATGTGTTCAGCCTCAAAGAGCTTAACGAGTTGTCCTTTGGCCTTGCTCCTTGTGCATACGAAGCAGCAGATCTTTCCTGAAGGTCTGCTATGGAAGAATAATAAAAATAACCAAAACAAGTTAACTCTAAGATAGGTATTGGCCAAACACTACTATTAGACTAGCCAAACTGATTATACTTGCCATAACATGGATTAACAAGAGCCTAAGAAACGCACTATGCAGTCTAGTCTTGCAGAAATACGTCCCTGGCATTCCATGTAACTCAGTCCCAAGTGTGTTTAGGATTAATTTTTTTGCTGAGAACAAGGTCAGTTGTATATTAAAGCTATTTCAGCACTTAGGCAACACAAATATAAATTGTTGCATACAAGCCGACCAACCTAACAACATTAATGCTATACATACACACACCCCTTTATTAGAATCAACCTTTCAAGAACCATCCAGGGCTCAAAGAGCATGTGGTACCCCATTCGCTTTCAACGGACTCCAGTTATGACTGGAACTAACAAATGGATGTGATACATTGTTATCTTTTCATCTCTGCTCCAGGAGTCTCACCCAATCCCAGGGAAGTTGTTTCCTGGCCTCACAGAACCCACGTGGACTATCAACACAGGTAAGGAAGCTACAGAGGGGAGGGAACAACATCACTCCTCCCTCTTTTACCAGCAGAGCTCCACTGATGGAAGAGACCTGCAGCACCGGGAATCAACTTTCTCAGGGCTGGACAGACCTGCTGGAGGGAGGAAAACTTGGGAACGATCCCTGATTCTTGCATTCAGCGACTGAGATCTAACACACAGTTCATTAATTTTTTCCAAATATCGTGTTGAGGAAAGCAAGCTGAGAGAAAACCAGCAATGTAAACTTAGTTAAAGGTGAAGTGGCACTATATCACATCACGAAATGGTACTGCTACAGTTGTACATACGGTGGTGCCCAGACAGAGCAGGGGTCCCCAACATGGTGCCTTTGGGCGCTATGGCTCCCACCAACCCCTTTCCTGGCACCCACCAAGCGTTTTTAGAAGGTGGGCAAAGTTTCTAACTGGCTGTGCAGATTTTTAAAAAAAAGAATGCTTTGGCAACAGCTGCCACCACAGCACGAGAATCTTCACTGTGTGGATGAAAGTAAGCTTATGTGTATGCAAGACAAATTTTAAATGTAAAATTTAAAAGGCATCCTGTTAAACAGAGCTTCTGCCTCTCATAGTGAACGTTTACTATCAGACTCATGCCTTACCTCAGTCCCTGACATTTTGCGGATGGCTTCAAATCCTGGGGCAGCCCTTTTATGGCTATGCCCACCACTCTGTGACAGAACTCCAAAGGTGCCCACGGGCTCTAAACCCCGAGATACAGGTTTCAATATTTTAATGGTAACATGGAAAAGTGAACATAGTTTCATCTTAGCTAGATGTTAATCCTAATAATTCCACTACAGTGCAACACTGGTACGAGACTCGTTGCAGTTTACTTTCAGCCGGCTTTTCCATAAAGCTGAAACTACATTTTTAATAAGGACCAAACTATCAATTTCAAGTATCCCACTGTGATATATAACCCCAAATCTAAAACTTTTAGTGTACTCGTTTTCAAGCCCAACCTTCATTTAAGATGACAGCCTGAGTGCTGCTTTACACATGCAACAGGCTTCTCCACTCTGTGTACCACAACTGCCTCTGGGGTCACACTTGCATGGAAGCTAGTGCATGATCTATCTAGGCTATCCATAAATAGAGCCTCAGTATCTTGGTAGAGATTTCTGCCACAGCAGCAGAATGTTTTGCCATCCCTATAAGATTCACTTCTAGGCGACATCGACTGTATTCATCAATGACCCAGGGCACACCTTATGATGCTCTTCAAACAAATGTAGCTCTGGTGACATCACAATATAGGCCACATGGAGAAGATTTTTCCATGCCCAAACTGGCAGCCTTTTTACCTTCTTCTGAACTCCATACTTAGTGTCAGCTAATGAGTCTATTTTATCAACCAGCATTAAGTAGCCAGACTCATGGTTACGAGCAAGAAAGGTCCGATACATTGGTTGACTACACAAGCTAACAGCAACTTTTAGGGCCACTTGGAACAGCTTATTTGGCTTTATTTCAAACTGATTTTGACTATGGAGAGTGGCAACGCTGGACAACTACTTTCTTAAAGGAACACATTACAATACCCAACATTTTCTGTCAGGGCTTGATCATAATATAAAACCATACTTGTTTTATCCCAGGGCTTATGTACGCAAAACTGAAGTGTCAGACTTTTTGTGATCATTAAAAATGGAACCAAACACATAACATGTTCCCCCCAAAATTTCAGATTTCCAATACATACATGATGAAGATGGGAAGTCGCCACTCCTGCGACTGTAATCCACAAGACTACCAATGGATGGGTCTGCTCTTTCTAGCTCTCTCCTTTCTCTCACAAGTTCGGTTCCTAATGACCCAAGTACCATAGTTGAAGATCTGGGTACACTGCTATACCTCCATGGGGAATCTAAAACAGCAGAATTAACACTGAAAAGTCTTCTGCTTCCATTTTGATTGCTCTCTGGATGATACTTCTGAATATTAAGGTGTAACATGGGTCACTGTGAAATGAGCAGGCGAGAAAGTGCACACCCAAGACTCCTGATTTCACTAACCATGGATGCAAGTGGAATGAAATGTACTCTGAATAGAAAGGAAAGTGAGTAGTTTTTCCAATATTAAACAAAAATTTGAATGTGTCTCTCAGGCAAATTTCAAATCTTTCACTGCCAAACTGCAACAAAGATAATTCCACACATATGCTAAACTTTGACTGAATGAGTACACATATATTTTATAAAGTGTAAAAGCAAATTAATTCAGACAGAGAAGCAGTCTGTTCTATAAACTCTGTTTAGGGCATGAAATCCTTTAGATGTATTTTATTGCCTCTATTTTGTAAATCCTTACACATGCACATAAGAGCAGGAAGCGGGTTTTAACATAGAGCAACATGAACCTAATGCATGTTGTATAGCTTGCAAACATTACCTGAATCTGTGTTTAAGCCATTACTTCTCACACCAGAGGTAGATGTATAGGAAAGTTTAGGTCTCTTAGAATCGCTGTCCTGCTGCTGATTATGATGCAGCCTTGACGAATATGCTCCCTGAGTTCTTTCAGATTCACCAAACCAAGACGACGAAAGAGTCGAAGATGATGACGCTGACTACTCAAAAAAAAAAGAAGTGAGTTGAGTGTTCTCTTCCATACAAACAAAATCGAATTTATCTACAAAAGTTAGCAGGTAGTTAAGAGCAGTTTTAAGTGAAAAACTGTAGATAAGATAATGAAAAGGTTTGAGATTTTAAAAACTTTAAGTTCAAGAGTCTCTTAACCTTACGGTCAGTGTTAAAAGGATTTGTTATTTGTAAACCACCACTGGCAAGTTTATCCAACCCCTTTGCAAGCACAACAGTTATTTATATTTATTTATTCATTAGATTTCTATTCCGCCCTTTCCCAAAGGCTCAGGGTGGATCACAACAATAAAACAACTGCATATAAAAATATATAATATGCTGGCCATTCATAAATAATAATATATAGAGAAGTGAATGGGTGGATAAGCTCCAGGAGGGCTAACAGAAAAAGATCAGAAGAAGGCCTTTCTGAACAAGAGTGATTTACAAGCTCCGTGGAAACACTCCGAAGGCCCCATAGGGCTCAAACCTCGCCTGGCAAGGCATTCCACCAGGAAGGGCCAAGGTGGAAAAGACCCTTGTCCTAGTGGTAGCCAAGTGCACCTCTCAGGGGCCCAACACCATTAACAAGTTGCCCAATGATGAGTGCAACATACAAAGGGGATTACAGCGAGAGAGCCAGTCACTCAGATATGATGGTCCCAAACTGTTTAGAGCTTTAAAGGTGAGTACCAGTTCCTTGAACTTGATCTGGAAATAGACAGATAGCCAGTGTAGCTGACACAGCACAGGATGGATATGTGCACCCCAGGTTACACCAGCCAACAATCTGGTGGCTGCGTTCTGAACGACCTGAAGCCTCGAGAGCAGCCTCAAGGGCAGCCCTGTGTAGAGCATATCACAGTAAACTGACAGGTGACCGTGGCATGGATCACTTTCAAATCCTACTCGTAAGGCTATTGCTGCTATTTAGATTAGTCTTTGGCAGCTTAAGCAGTATCCACTAGAGGTGTGCATTTGGATCATTCCAAGCCTTATCAGTATTTTGGGGGTATATTTCGGCATCCCAAAAGTATCTGGGATTTTTCAGGAAAACTGGAAAAAAATCCCAGATAATTTCAGGAACTGGGAAGATCAGGGGAAACAGCCGAGACATGGGGAGACTGCTCCCTGCCTCTCAGCTGTTTTCACCTGCTTCTTCTGCAGTCCCTTTAAACCAGACTACTCTTTATAATCTGAATGGGTTACCAGCTTTCAGGCTAAATGCAAGGTGACTGCTTGGACTTTAAAGTCACAAACAGACTAGATCTAGGATATTTTCAGAGAGGAACTTCTCCCTTGCATTCTCCTGGGGGGGCATGTGATGGTCTGTATTCTTGGTGCTTGGGAAGGGGGCACAGTGGGAGGGCTTCTAGTGTCCTGGCCCCACTGATGGACCTCCTGATGGCACCCAGTATTTTTGGCCACTGTGTGACAGAGTGCTGGACTGGATGGGCCATTGGCCTGATCCAACATTGGCTTCTCTTATGTTCTTTTGTCCATCCTCCTCCATCACTGTCAGAAGTGATATTTTCATCTGCTAGGAAGGAGACATTTGCAGAGGTGACCCTTTTGCTCTGGAACTCCCGCCTTATTGGAAAATGTCAGGCATGTCCAGTAGATAATTTTGATTGTTCAGTGCATTAGTTTTACCAAGCTTTTGCTGTATTTGGGGCTAGTTTTCATATGCTTTTTACATACTATTAAGCGCTACAAAAAATCACTTTGGTAAATTGCCTTGAGAATGATGCGACTTATGAAGTGAGATATAAATAAAAGTAAGCAGTTAGGTATTCTCCAGTTGGTAACGAAAAATACCCCGGCTACTTGAGTAGTACTTTTATGTTCCTTTGAAAATTTATTCTGAGCATGAGTTTGGGGTTTTTTTTTGGTGAATTCTCTTTTTGTTTACAATAGAGTTATCGAAATAACTCACCTACTGTCAGAAATATGCCACCCTCCCCTTTCAACACCTCCACCCATTGAGTGTTCTCTTCCATACAAACAAAATAGAATTTATCTACAAAAGTAAGTTAGCAGGTAGTTAAGTGCAGTTTTAAGTGAAAAACTGTAGATGATAATGAAAAGGTTTGAGATTTATTTTAAAAACCTTAAGATACCAAGTTCAAGAGTCTCTTAACTTTACAGTCAGTGTTAAAAGGATTTGTTATTTCTAAACCACCACTGGCAGGTTTATCCAACCCCTTTGCAAGCACAACAGTTATTTATATTTATTTATTCATTAGATTTCTATTCCGCCCTTTCCCAAAGGCTCAGGGTGGATCACAACAATAAAACAACAACTGCATATAAAAATACATAATATGCTGGCCATTCATAAATAATAATATATAGAGAAGTGAATGGGTGGATAAGCTCCAGGAGGGCTAACAGAAAAAGATCAGAAGAAGGCCTTTCTGAACAAGAGTGATTTACAAGCTCCGTGGAAACACTCCGAAGGCCCCATAGGGCTCAAACCTCGCCTGGCAAGGCATTCCACCAGGAAGGGCCAAGGTGGAAAAGACCCTTGTCCTAGTGGTAGCCAAGTGCACCTCTCAGGGGCCCAACACCATTAACAAGTTGCCCAATGATGAGTGCAACATACAAAGGGGATTACAGCGAGAGAGCCAGTCACTCAGATATGATGGTCCCAAACTGTTTAGAGCTTTAAAGGTGAGTACCAGTTCCTTGAACTTGATCTGGAAATAGACAGATAGCCAGTGTAGCTGACACAGCACAGGATGGATATGTGCACCCCAGGTTACACCAGCCAACGATCTGGTGGCTGCATTCTGAACTACCTGAAGCCTCCAGAGCAGCCTCAAGGGCAGCCCTGTGTAGAGCAAATCACAGTAAACGGACAGGTGACCGTGGCATGGATAACTTCCAAATCCTACTCGTAAGGCTACTGATGCTATTTAGATTAGTCTTCGGCAGCTTAAGCAGTATCCACTAGAGGTGTGCATTTGGAGCTTTCCCAGCATTATCAGTATTTTGGGGGTATATTTCGGCATCCCAAAAGTATGTGGGATTTTTCAGGAAAACTGGAAAGAAATCCCAGATAATTTCAGGAACTGGGAAGATCAGGGGAAACAGCCGAGACATGGGGAGACTGCTCCCTGCCTCTCAGCTGTTTTCACCTGCTTCTTCTGCAGTCCCTTTAAACCAGACTACTCTTTATAATCTGAATGGGTTACCAGCTTTCAGGCTAAATGCAAGGTGACTGCTTGGACTTTAAAGTCACAAACAGACTAGATCTAGGATATTTTCAGAGAGGAACTTCTCCCTTGCATTCTCCTGGGGGGGCATGTGATGGTCTGTATTCTTGGTGCTTGGGAAGGGGGCACAGTGGGAGGGCTTCTAGTGTCCTGGCCCCACTG
The DNA here is from genome assembly GCF_001447785.1 of Gekko japonicus. Classification (NCBI taxonomy): domain Eukaryota; kingdom Metazoa; phylum Chordata; class Lepidosauria; order Squamata; family Gekkonidae; genus Gekko; species Gekko japonicus. Next base: position 223,416 of record NW_015172076.1, read on the forward strand.
ATGGACCTCCTGATGGCACCCAGTATTTTTGGCCACTGTGTGACAGAGTGCTGGACTGGATGGGCCATTGGCCTCATCCAACATTGGCGTCATAATCTTATATTCTTTTGTCCATCCTCCCCCATCACTGTCAGAAGTGACATTTTCATCTGCTAGGAAGGAGACATTTCCAGAGGTGACCCTTTTGCTCTGGAACTCCCGCATTATTGGAAAATGTCAGGCATGTCCAGTAGATAATTTTGATTGTTCAGTGCATTAGTTTTGCCAAGCTTTTGCTGTATTTGGGGCTAGTTTTCATATGCTTTTTACATACTATTAAGCGCTACAAAAAATAACTTTGGTAAACTGCCTTGAGAATGATGCGACTTATGAAGTGAGATATAAATAAAAGTAAGCAGTTAGGTATTCTCCAGTTGGTAACAAAAAATACCCCAGCTACTTGAGTAGTACTTTTATGCTCCTTTGAAAACTTCTTCTGAGCATAAGAGTTTGGGGTTGTTGGTTTTTTTGTGAATTCTCTGTTTACAATAGAGTTATCAAAATAACTCACCTACTGTCAGAAATAGGCCACCCTCCCCTTTCAACACCTCCACCCTACTTGGATTCAGCTTGCTCCCCGGGGCTGCCCTACCATTTTGGCTTTTACATTTCACCATGTTCACCACATAGCCAAATCCAAATATTATGTGATAATGATGACAACTGAAAAACAGAAGGATAGCCATGGGCAAAACAGACAAGTTGAGAATCCCTTTTTTCTTCACAGCAGTGTAGCTGCAGGCACGCGGGGGGGGGTTCCCAAAGAGGAGCTTCTCTCCCTCCCCGCCCAAGACACAGGAAGGAACCTTTCACTATTTTGTATTTTTTTCTCAATGGGCTCATGCCCTTATTTCAACACTCCTACTTATGGACACCAATATTTTATGTTATGCAACTCTTCTCTCTCATCTATCCTACTATATCTACTCTAGCTCTGAGTGACACAGTAAAAGTGTAACCACAGATGGATTTTGTGTATATTTTATTTTAGCCTTTAAAAACCAAGGTTTTTTGTTTACAGTAAATTTGCTAAACTGTTTTCCTGGTAATATAATATAGAAGGGCAAGGTGGTATGTTTTTCTTAAAAATGAATTCGTATCCCTCAGCTAAGGGTAATCAAGTAGATGATTACTGAAAAACATACAGACTATGTAAGTAAATCAAAATATGAAACATTCACAGGAAGTGCTGCCACTAAACACATACAGGATTTTGAAAAAACCCACAACGACTAAACAGGGATCTATACAGACTGCTGAATGTTTCTAATGTAATTTCTCTACATCCTCCTGAGATTACGTTATTGTTCTACAATCCCTCTGACTCTTTAAGCAAGCCAAGACTGTTCATATGATGTATGTGCTTCTCTAAATCTTGCTTATGAGAAAGGAGTTTGTTAGTAGTTCCCGTGACAATTAACTTGGAAAACAATGTGAACCTTTGACAACTCTTACCAATCTGTTTCTGCTTCCCAAAAATCTTCCAGACCATGGACGGTCAAGTGTTCCTGAGTAGCGAGTTGGAGAAGAAGTTGGAAGCTTCCACGGGCTTTCATAGGCTTCTCTTTCTCCAATTGCCCAGTCTCTACTGTAACTATGCAACCTGCTGGATTCCTAAGAAATAAGAAGAACTTACCCTTCCATTCAAAGCACTATATTCCATAACAGTGAACAATCAACATTGTAACTTTTAATAAAAGCACCAAACTTTAACAGCTTTACTTTTTAAGTAATACTAAGACCCGAGTGTGCCACATGATGGAGTGAGCTCCCGTCTCTAGTTCCAGCTCCTGCCAACCTAGCAGTCCGAAAGCAAGAAATTGCAAGTAGATAAATAGGTACCACTTCAGTGGGAAGGTAACAGCGTTCCGAGCACCTTGGTGTTTAGTCATGCCGGCCACATGACCACAGAAATGTCTTCGGACAGCACTGGCTCTTCGGCTTTGAAACTGAGATGAGCACCGCAACCCTAGAGTCAGATTCAACTGGCTTTCGAACAAGGGAACCTTTACCTTAAGTTGCACTTAGCTGTGATCCACCACAAATCTAAAAAAGTGAAGCTGATTCACATTATCCCTTACCCAAACTGTTATGCACGTGCAGGCCCAGTAACAAGCAAAAGTTTCCCTCTGCTGGCACGGTGCAGACAGGTGTTCTGCAGGGTATTATACATCGAGATTTTTAACCCTATGTATACCGAGGTTGAGATTCAGACCAACACTCAAAAGAACGAGAGGAATAAGCTTTTCAAAGTAAGAGGTTTTTATTTAAACAACAAAAAGAATAAAAATTTAAAGCAGATTTTGCAAAGAAAATGACAATTTTACAGAATAGAAAAACAAGGGTGTTTGTAAAACAGTGAAACATGAAACCCTTCCCTTTCAAGCCTAGCCTATGAGGGGAAGGCTAAGAAAAGGATGAGGAAACAAACAAATAAAATATACAAGACTCTTTTTGAAGACAGCAAAGCGGTACCAGGAGAGGAAAACTGGCCAAGCAGGAGAAAGCACAACACAGCAACCACCCAAGAAGCGGGGGTAACTGGATGGATCCCAAACCGACTACAAAGGTTTGAGGGTCTGAGAGGTGGCTTGAATGCATCTATAGTTGCACTGAGACAGGAGACAGTACCTCTGCTGTGATGGGAATCGGTCCCATCTAGAAACTCTGAAATCTATTGGAAGGTTTGAATTTAAGGAGGGTGGCAGGAGGAAGGAATGCTAAATAGTGCATAATGATATCAACCTGGGGTGAGTAGGTTACCTGCCCAAAATACCAGTTTGGCATGCTTTAGCAAAGGACTGGGCAGCACTTGATGGCCCTTGCCAGGAGATGGCTGAAGGGCTAGTTTGAAAAGAAAGTTTTTGTCAGCTTTGTGGAGGAGAGTTTTCCTTATTTGCAACACCGTACTCGAAATATTCTTTTTGGAGATGGCTGGATAGTTTACATGACTGAGTCAGGGACCTTACTACCCAACCATTAAGATAAACGTGAAATAGCTGGGATCAATCTGTTGCCTATTTTCATTTGAGTAATTGGATTAGATCAAATTATCAGGAAGGAGGCTCCAGGGTACTTGGGGAAACGCCCCTCTGGTTAACTGCCATCGGATGGGCTTTCGCATGATTGATGGAGGTGCTACATTTACATTCCTTCCACACCTTCAACATGACTTACTGTCATTTTGATACCTGTTTGATGTAGACTCCATCTTTCATTGCAAGGCTTATGCTAAGATGTGCAAGTACAGGTATAAAAAATGGGAGTTCCCCATGAGGAAGATCCTAGGGGCATCATATTTACAGGTATAACATTCTATGCATAGTATTAGATTATAGACTGTAAATGGCTGAAACTTAGCTTCCATTTGGCTATTCTCTAAACAGGATAAGAGCCAGCCACCATTCCTTTTGTAAAGAATGGGAGCAGTACAGAGATTTACCTCGAGAACTAAGTCTTCTTTCCTCTTACCCACAGCAAGATTATAGCATTATATGAAGACTAACCGTAAAGCCCGTTGAGGAGGAAGACAACGGGCCCTAGAAAGGTAGGATGGGTTGGTGGGGCATGGGTTGGGGGGTGGAAGCCGGCGGGCCGATCGCTGAGCTGGAGTGGGGGGGGAAGCTGGCGGACAGGGCCTGCAGGCCCCGTTTGCCGGCCGGGAGTGGGGTGGTTGGCAGGCCAGGTTCGCCGAGGGAGCCAGTCATTGGAGGCAGCTCTTCTGAGGGGCATTTTAGAATTCTGGCACCCACGAGGAGCACTGGACTTCCTGCCCTTCTCTAGGCATCATTTTTCCCTCTCAATAACTTAAGCCAAGCTCCTGCTGTTAATGTATTGCTACTCCTCCCTGCTATTCTATTACCACTGAGCCGTTCTTTGCCAGACAACCAGACGACATATTCACATGCTTCTCGGGGGTGTTTCTGGTGTGTGTGGGGAAATGGTATGGGGCTTAACATACCCAGGATCAAATATGATCTGGGTCAGCAGCAATTGTGTGGGCAGGCAATGTCATCATCCTAGAGGTCATTAGTTAAGAAGTATGCACAGCACACGCAACAGGCCAGCAGCATCACAGACCCAGTTTATAGGTCATCCCAAATGATGGAACTCAGTATGATCGAAGTAGCAGACAGTTAAAGTAGGCTTGAGTGTTAACAATTTGTTATAGAAAAGAGTACGGTTCCAAGAGATTATCTGTAAGAAGCCAAGAACCACATGGCTGATGCTACTGATCTCATGCAAGAAGTCTCCACTCATTCCCCAGATATTTAGGCCTTACCTGACATTCAAGGGAGACAAAAATTCTTCCATTTTGTTTCATGCAGGTCAGTTAGTCTGCCATTTCTTGTACGCTGAATATTTTAAATTCTTCTCCGTTGCTTAACTTTTTAGTCTCTTGACCAGGTATACAGACAGATCTCTTAACCTTGAAAAGTCTCAAGTTCCCACATATACTGTGTTCAATCAGTTATTAAACTGATCTGTGAGTATGCAGCAATAATTAAACCTTCATTTAGTTTCGAAAGTCAAGCCTTTTCCTGACACTATACCACCAGAAATATACACTGTCCCTTTTTTCTTAACCAGTTGTATATTTCGATAAGGGAAAGGATCCCAACAGTGCAATCTTATACAGAAGTACTCCAACCTAAGCCCATTTAAATCAATGGGATTTAACTGGAGTAAGCTTGCACAGGTTTAAACTACAAGAGTTTTAAATTCCTTATTTCTGGTTAAGTACATTGCTTTTTTATTATTCCATTCTGTTGCTTTGCATTCTTAGAGACCTAAGTTTCTTAACAGCTAAATTTGTCCTAACCACTGATCTCTGCAGTTATTCTGTTCTCCATTAGTCATTTTGCCTTACCTACCAGTAACTTAAATGGGTAAAGAACCAAAATAAGTTTAAGGCTTAGTTTCCTATCTATCATAGTTGTGTTATAATTAATTTCCTTTTACTTCATTTGTTTTCTAATGTATTTGCATTAAGCTTAGCAGAACCTATTTCTGATCAGCATGTCAACCAATTCTAAACTAAACTTAACTGGTATAATTTTATTTGTCCCCAGTTGATACAGAGTCAATTACCTGTCTGTGGAGGCATTGGTTAGGGCACAGGGCAACCTGGTATTCCCTTAGCGTGTGCATGTATCACACTAAGAACTGGAGGGGGTAAGAAGCCTGGGCATTACTCCAATATCCTGCTTTCTCTGCTCAGTCAAGGAATATGATCCTGGTAATGTACTAGCAAGTCTCCTGATTACTACAGAAGGCCAATTTCTTCATGTTTCATTGGCAGAGCATCCAGAAATTGCTGCTGCAATCTTTAACAAGTGTCTGGAAGCTGTGGTATAGCAGGCAGTGGCAAATTTCAATTCAAGTTGAATTTTATGCTGGTAGGGAGTGCTAGGGGCCTGAAGAACATCAACATGTTTTTAACCGAAAGGGAAACAGTCTGAATGTTTTAGGGAAAGGCTCTAGCCGTTTTAAGCAAGAGTATATTTTGCACCAGAAATAATTCAGCCCAGTCCTGCCCAAGGTATTTATTAAGTCAAAGTCTCACCAAATTCGGTAAGATAAAGATGGGTAGCTGTGTTGGTCTGACTGCACCAAGAGACCAGTAGCACCTTAAAGACTAACAAAATTGTGGAAGAGCATGAGCTTCCATGAGTCACTGCTCCCTTATTCAGATTAAGGTGCTACTGGACTCTTGCTCTGTTCTACAAGTTCAGCAAGGTTACTCTGAAATAAGTACATGTAAAATTACAGCCAAGTTATAAAAAATTACTTGCTAGAGTGTATGAGTAGCAGCAATATCAGTAAAATGTACTTAGATGCATTTCCAGATTGTGTCTATTTATATAATCTTAAATTATACTAAAAAATGTTGGTGAGAAAAAATAACTATAAATCCCTGTCCTTGCTTCCTAAATTACTCCTGCAGAGAAATATTGAGGCTAAAGGAAGACGCATGAAGCATTTCTATTTTTAGAGGCTTAATTTTGCTAAATTTCAGCACAGGCAAGCTAAACACAGCCTGACATGCTGACCTCTGTAAACAATTGCACTGATGCCTCTTTCAAGTGAAACCAAAGCTATGTTCACCCATTTTTCCAGGACAATGCTTTAAAGCAGTTACGCTGCACTGCCTAAGCCTCAAAAACAATCTTGCTTCACTCAAGCTTATGACTCTGGGGACATGCAACAGAGAAGAAAAAGTACTAAAGAGGACTGCAGAAAAGCCAAAAGGGGGAAAAATGCCAATATTATGTAGATATCCCTAATACAAACATGTTAATTAGTTCTTTAAAATGTCACCTATCTGTTTGAGGAACTAAAGCCCTGTTCTTTAACTTTTACTGTGGAAACTTGCTTGGAGTAGAAGATGGTTGCATAGCTTATTATCAAATGCCAAGTGAGCAACACAGTCTTGTGTCTGCCCTGTAGAATGTGCGCTACTTGCAAAATGCCCATCTCTATCACAAGGGAGAGGAACAAGAGGAAATCCATGAACAGGGACAGGGAACATTATCTTCATGAGTTTTCTGAACACAAGTGAATTGTACCATCCATGCGGTCCCTCCAAATGGAGTTTGGACCACCTGGGACCAGGGGAACGGGGAGGGACGGGTTGCTTCCAATACAATCAGGCCCCAAAACGGCATTTTGCTTTCTGTCATTAAAGAAAATTGTTTTCAGTCAGTAAGGGCCAAGCTATCTGTTATGAATCAGGTCAGGATCACCTGTTCCAACTCTCATCCTCTAAGTCAGATGGCAGCTGTTGTGAACTAAACTTCCAAGCACATGGCTCCAATTCAAATAAGCTTCAGCCTTCTCCCCCAAACTGTATTCACAACCTAAAATAGCCCAAGAGGCATTATTTCCAGGGGGGGTGCTATATAAGTAGTTTTCAGGGCACTAAACACAGCTTGAACCCCAACCAGAATTCAAGCCCCATGAGGAAAGGTTGAAGGAACTGGGTATGTTTAGCCTGGAGAGGAGACGACTGAGAGGTGCTATGATAACCATCTTCAAGTACTTGAAGGGCTGTCATATTGAGGATGGTATGGAGTTGTTTTCTGTGGCCCCAGAAGGTCGGATCAGAACCAACAGGTTGAAATTAAATCAAAAGTTTTCAGCTAAACATTAGGAAGAACTTTAGAGCAGTTCCTCAGTGGAACAGGCTTCCTTGGGAGGTGGTGGGCTCTCCTTCTTTGAAGGTTTTTAAACAGAGGCTAGATGGCCATCTGGCAGCAATGCTGATTCTATGAACTTCGGCAGATCGTGAGAAGGAGGGCAGGAAGGGTTGCATCAGTGCTTAGTTCTTATGGCCCTTTTCTTACACGCCCAGGTAAATGCTGATCGCTATTTTGAGGTCAGGAAGCAATTTTTCTCCAGGCCAGTTTGACCGGAAATTTTGGAGGTTTTTTGTCTTCTTTTGGACATGGAACAGGGGTCAAGGGGGTGTGAGGGAGAGGTAGGAATACAGTGCTAAGTAACTTTCCCAAAGTCAAAGGCAAGGCAACATTGGGTAACTCTACTTTTCACAAGTTGTACTTAATCTATGTACATTATTTTATTTCATGTGCGCTTCCAGCATTCTAGCAAATTAGTGCAAGTTCTCTTAAAAGAACAGCATGAAGGTTCTCATTAAATTACTTCAAGAACCTGCCTCTGGAAGTAAGAACAGATCTCATGTCATTAACTCAGAGCAAAAGAACTTGTAAAGAGTATTCTTATGCCAGGTTTTCCACAAAGGCCATGACCAGATGCAAACATTTCAAACAGATTACTTGCACAGGGAGCTTGAACTAAAGCCATGTCTTTTTTCCATGCGAGTAAGTTCCTATGAATGCCCTTATTTAATTTCTTTCACACTTTAAAACTTTCAGCCTACAACAAGTAACGTCTTTGTCACGTCTGGGGGTGTCCCCTAGCTTTGGAGGGGCGTTTGCCGTGGTTGCTGAGGGTATTGGAGGGAAGCGAGAGCCTCAGATATGGAAGGGCAGGGGAGTTCCGTCACTCTCCTCCATCCTTTCCTCGGGGTCGACAGCCACCTCTGGTTCTCTCTCACTGGCTGAGCCAGTTGCCTCCAAAATCCTCCCCGACTCTCTTGGCTTCCCTCCTTTTATCCTCTTCCAGTCCCTAGGTAATCCCTCCCTTTTCCTTTCTCAGTCTCGGATTGTGCTCTTCCCCTGTCCTTCCCCTTTCCTATCATCCCTATTGTGTGGTTCTCGCTTAGTCCTGCCCTCCTGCAATTCCTCCGTGACCCCGGCCTGAGTCGGGGAGCACAGGGGAGTGGCCGCTTCCAGCAAGCCCAAGGAGCCCGCCGCTGCCGCCTGCAGCGTCTCCACACCCACTCCCTTTGGTAAGCCTTGTCTCCTCCCGTCGCCTCTCACTCGGGGCTGTGCACGTCCTCCTGGCCTTGGAGGCTGCGGAGAGGAGTCTGTCTTTGCCCTTCCCCCCGTTGTCGTTCTCTGAGAAGGGAGGGGGGAGGGCCCTCCAAGGACTCCTGGCTGTCTGCCAGATCTCCGGCCCAACTGCCGGTTGCCGTGACCCTCTTTGTCCCCCGACCCTCCCAGGGAGCCTCACCCTCCAGGACGTACTGAGGGTCCGGCAAAAGAAATGGCACACTTGGAAGGAGCACAAGCTTTTATGCCTTCAAGGTCTTTCTGTACAAGTTGTTCAAAGCTAATAGAGCTACAGAACTTAACCAAGGAAAAGTTATTGCTATTCCTTATTGCTAAGTGTCAGTGAAAATCTTTGGCCTGTGGAGTTCCTTAAAAACTTGGCTGTTGCTGTCCCATACAAAATCCCCACTGGACTCATTTTTCAGTGATCTAGGAAAGTTCTAGATGTAATTGATATAAGTTCTACCTAACATGGGGGTAGAAAACATTACACAGAGGAACTATATTTAGTTAGGCCAATCCTTAATTAATCTACAGAGGGAGAACCTTATGGGGGGAACAATTTATTTTTTTCCTTTATGTCATCAACGTTGAGGCATCAAATACTGCTGATGAGCAATACAGTTAAGTACCACTGACAAATGCGATTTACCTGGCATACAGGTTCCAGTCTCAGTGAAGAATCTCTTGTACGATACGAGTCAGTAAAACTGGTTCCTCCACTTCCAGCCCCTGTCCTAGCACTTCGAGAATTCAATGGCTGAGTGGGCACCCTCCGTGGAATTCTGGAAGGCTTCGATTCCATTCTCTGAGCACTGTGAAACAAATATTACCGTTTCCCAGTAAGATAACAGGGTGCATAATGTTTGTCTTTACTAAACAATGGAGGTTCAGATGTTATTCATACATGGTTGCAATAGTGAACTTTACACAAACCAGGGGGCCAACACAAGGTTAATCAAATTCATGAAGAAAGCACCAAATAGGATGTAGGTGTCAGAAAGTTTAGTTTTAAACACAATGTTAAAACAACTACAGCCTCTTAATTTTTCTCCACATTAAACAGAAGTACATACACTATCTATCTTTTCATTATCTAAGCACTCCTTGCAGTTTTACATAGCAATGAAAGTAAAACGATCCGGGTACAATAACATTATGAGCAGTGTTCCCTCTAAGCTGAGTCAGTGTGAGCTAGCTCAGTTTTTTAGCCACCAGCTCACACATTTTTGTCTTAGCTCAGGAAGGATGACTCCAGACCAAAGTTATACAGTAGCCAAATCGCTTGCTCACAACTTTAACGCCAGTAGTTCACAAAGCAGAAGTTTTGCTCACAAGACTTCCACAGCTTAGAGGGAGCATTGATTATGAGCAACCTTTAAACAATAAGCAGTACAGTCTAAAGGCATGAAAGGGAGGAAGGAGAAATGTACAACAAAGATGGCTGCTCTCAATGCATCTCTAGATCCATGTAACTGTTAACAACAGATTAAAAGCTATTAAGGAATGTAATGTGAGCACAGACTCCAGGTTACTACAGAGAACTACCAACCGCCATGCATGCTTGAGAATATTACTCCTCAACATACATTCCATGACAAAGCCTGACACCCAGCTACAATAAAAACTAACACTGGCCTGAATCACTCGTACAGTAATTGTTCTGATAACATAACGAATGGCTGCATTAATTATCCCAGCTACCGTTAAACAATCAAGTAATTTAGTAAATTGGTACCACAGTATTATGACTCTTCTCAAATTCAGAAGAAATTACTACATAGTATTTGTCAAATTCAGATTACTCTCTTCCCACTCAGAACTGTTTAACCGGCAAACAGAAGAACTCTTGAAATTCCGGTTTATAAAGTAACTTCTCCTAACAGCTGTTTATAAAGACATGTGTCCAAGATGCTTGATACTCTGTCCATAAAGTGCAGCCAACTGCAAGGCCACTTTGAAAAAGAGCACAGAATGGTAACTGAGTTTGGCAATCACTCACAAATGTGTGCAGACGAGTTCTAAAACTGCCTTCTCAGTTAAGATGCAGTCGTCTTCTTGCAGCCATTGTTGCACAGGCCTGATCTAAATGCAGCTCCAGGTATGAAGAACTTCCATGTGACTACCCAAGTCTAGCATTTCATTACACTGAGCTCTCAGCCACTATATATGCAATGCCAGCACATCAGGGTAATGCCCACCTGTGTTACAGACTGCTACTGCTCATGCAGATGAGGCAATCCAGCTGGAAGTGAGTCAGCAATGTATGCGACACGCTGCAAGTGCAATGTTGTGGAGGTAAATTTTCACACAGCCAGGATCGTGTTCAAACCAGGCCAGAGCCATCAACACTTCAGGCAGGATCTGCCAAGTTCCTCTTTCAGGTTCTTAAGAATGAAGATTTGCCTCTTGGATTACCTGCTCTCAATAACTTTCCTCTGAACTGTAAGAGTCACCAATGACAGTCCTACCGTTATATAAAAATATATACACACATGAGGCAAATTTCACCAGACAAGCCTTTCTGGTTTGAACACATGCAGTCTGATGTCAAACCAGTTCCTTCCTGTTTCTAGCCCTAGCACCTTCCTCATTCTTGGCAGAACTAGAAAGTAGGAATCCACACCTAGATAACCTTCACAGGGAAAATTTAAGCATAACATACATACATGTTTGAAGCAAAAAAATGTGCCGGTGACTGTACCACAATTTCCACAAGGGTGGTTTTTATGCAAAACACCAACAGCCTAACACTGAATCGTAATTTAGGGACTGGCCATTCTCCACCCCACTCAAGACAGAAACTGATCCAGATGAGAGAGAAATTAAGGTGGGGAAAATTAATGGAGGGAAAGCATTACCATGGCAGAGAAATGCTTTTTAATAAAGCACTTATCCATTTAGCAATGTGCTCAAAGTTTTCCACTGAAAATAGCTACTGCAGTCTTTGTCCTCATTTTAAGTTGGAGTTCATTCATTAATTGTTCTTCACAGTTTGTGTTTTTTCCCTGAAAGCATCAATAAACACAGTCATTCTGGTTTCTTATGTTACCTTTGAACTAAGATGTCACACTATTGCTCCTTTGGGAGGTCCTTTAAAAGCTTCCAGGCCATTTGAATTCATTTGCTGTCCATCCCCCATCCCCCGCCTCAAGGATATCCTCTACACTACAGAACTGCCCGGCCTACTTCAAAAGAATATATCAAGTCATCTCTCCCTGTGCCAAGGTTAGTAGCAAAGGACTACTGGGACTGAACTAGTTTTCCAAGTCTATTTTAAGTGCCTTTTTAAAAATTGTTATAAACCTTCCTTTGTTATGTATATTACCATTTGCATTAAAACTAAACAAATACACCTGTTTAACAGACCAAGATCAAACTGACTCACACTTGAAAACAAGAAACTCTAAAAAAACCCTTCAAGGTAAATTTCAATATTGTCTTCCACTATAGCCTGTTGCAAGCATCTATCCTCAGAAGTGGCTTTTCTACATGGAGGTTCCATTTTTTTCCACCATCGCTATTATCCATTAACAGGCCTGCCCTGCTCCATGAAAGTTGTCCAATTGCTTTTGAACCTTCCCTATTGTGTGGAGAATTACTTAAGTTAATGAAGCACTGCATGCATAATTTGTCCTGGCCTACCTTAAATCAATTTCAATTCTAATATTTCCAAAATGAGTTCTCCATCCATCATTTAATTTAAAAAACTGTATTTCCATCAATGTTTATCCCCCCACCCCCATAAACCAAGAAGCCCTGTTAAGTGCTCTAACATCTAGATTATATTATCCCTTTTCTGTAGCTTTTTAGGGTGTACAATAGCATTTTTAAGATGGAATAACCAGAATTTTCTAAATGTGGCTTCAAATATTTACATGGTAGCATGGTGACACCACTAATTTTATTTACAGTTTCTTTCCTACTGGCTCCCACTAGCAAGTTTTCCTTTTTAACTGCCACTGCACTGAAGCCAACAAACTTTCCAGCACAATTTCCAGCACAAACATTAAAGATTTTGTCATTTTGTTGTCCATTTACCTACTTTAAAGACCTCCTTTGAAATTTCACTATCCCTGAAACTGAGTGCCATCTGGAACCTTGACTACTCACCACTCTCTTCCCCTCAGTCATATATGATGAAGATAGATGGTCATGAATCCTATGAAAGATCCAAGGAACTCATTGGTGTAGCGGTTAGAGTTAGACTAGGGAGACCAGGTTTGAATCCCCACTATGCAGTGGAAGCTTGCTGGGTGACCCTGAGTAAGTCAGATATTGTCTCTTTTAACCCAACCTACCTCACAGGGATAACACTCTATTGAGGATAAAATTGAGACAGTAAGAACAACATTGGAAGCTGCTTTCAGTCCTCAATGGGAAAGAAATCAGAGTATAAATACCTAAATAACTAAAAATACATTTATTTCAATGCTCTGCTTCCTGTTTTGACACCAATTATCCATCAGTCCACTTATCCCGTGATTGCTAAGTTCTCTAAAGAACCTTTGAAGGGTGTTAAATGCTTCCTGAAAGTTCATGCACACCAGATCATTCCTGTCTTTACATTTGTTTGATCAAGTACAGATTCTTTGCTGCTGTCATCCAACAGGATTCCAACATGAGCTGATTCACTTGGCTGAATCACTGTAGAGGAAATATCAACCTCTTAGTGGCCTCAGAGTCTTAACAATAACTAAGTTAAAGTCATCTCAGTTATGAGTGCATACACAATGCTGAAGATTTTACAGTGTTTTATAAATGCATTGCCATCTCTTTATGAATATATGAGAAAGCAGCCGAATAGTGAAGCCTTTTGTGCATGGCCTGCCTATTGCTTTGGAGAAACTGGAGCTACATACTATATTATATATGGAAAAAGAATTACAGTGCTTACTCAAAAGGAAGGGGACCCTGAATATAAAATAACCTTCCACAAAAGGAAGGGGACCCTGAATATAAAATGACCTCTACACTACTTCACTTTTTTTAAATTACAGACATAACTGTACCTTGAATGTGAGAGTAAGACAACCCTCTCATTTTTGAGATAGCACACCTGGAAAAAAGCTAGCAACATTTCGATAAATACAGTACTGAATTTGGGACTAAGGTAAACTGTTCTCTCTATTTCAGCAGAGATGGAATGATACACTGCAGCTGAGCAGTGAAGCCACTGGGCACTACCAAAATCATACCAAATTCACCATCAGTAGGTTTCAATCTCCGTTCTCTGGATAGCCTGAGATACTGAACTAATAGGGGTGTGCACTTGGTATATACCAAGCCGAATAAATAGTGGGTTGGTATTTTGGGGGTATTTATTCAGCCAAATACAGACTGGAGAATCTGATTCAGCTACCAAAATAGCTGCACCTGAATAAAAGCCGATATTATTTGGCTTTTATATGGGCATAGCTAGAAGACATTTCTCCTGTCAACCTAGCACTTCAAAAGCAAGAAATTGCAAGTAGATAAATAGGTACCACTTAGGTGGGAAGATAACAGCGTTCCGTGCACCTTGGCGTCTAGTCATGCCGGCCATATGACCACGGAAATGTCCAGCGCTAGCTCTTCGGCTTGGAAACAGAGACGAGCACTGCAACCCTAGAGTCGGATTCGACTGGCTTTCGAGCAAGGGAAACCTTTACCTTTACTAGAAAACATTTAAAGAGACCCCCATCTCTTTAAATGCCTTCTGAATTCACTCGCTGAGCCATGCTGCTGCTGTGGCAGCGGCACAACTCAGCAAGCGAACTCAACAGGCATTTAAAGAGACTGTGGACTCTTTAAATGCCTTTTTTCCTCTACTGGTTTCAATGGAGGATGGGGGCATCTTTGGAGGTCCACAGAATTTGACCACCTGGTACAATCTTTTTAAAACTTGGGAGGGGGGGTGAGGAGAGGCACCAGCAGCTATGTTGCAAATCTGGTACCGCTACCTCAAAAAAACACCCCCCGCCCCAAATACCCCTGGAACAATTCTCCATTATACCCTATAGGGGTTCATGGGGTATAATGGAGTCGAATAAATTTAGGTTTCCCGAATATTTACCTGAATCCCCATCCAATCCCAATATTGGTATTTGGGAATATTCAGTATACCAATATTTTTCGGGTCCAATAGACCAAAATCAGGGGGGAAATGAATTTTTTGCACACCCCTACTAGACACTGCAGTCCTATGAATGAGTTGGGTTACTGCCAAATTCATATTATTATGGGCACAGGAAATTACAAGAACACTACAGGTAGATGGGGGCTGCCACTTCCTGCCCCAGCTCCCAGAACCAATTATCTCCTATTAGAACGACCATGGTTGGAAGAGAAACAGACTATACTTTTAATTGCCCCTACCCATAGGGCACAAGATAAAACTGAATCTAGACTATATGTCAGTTGGTATAGGAGATGTTCTCTACAGGGCCAACCTACATGTTTTAGATAGCCTGAAACTATCTTTATCCAAGTATGTAAAGAGCCTAAGGATGGTTTCTTATCCACAGTCCCTTACTGAAAAATAAGTACAGGTTGTATTAACAACTTCTTTTTTCCCAGCTGCATTTGGATGGGAAATTATAAATTCAGCTGATCCACGCTACTGTAACCTCCAGGGCTGGATTACTATAATGTGCTTTATATGAGTCTGCCCTTTGAGACAACTCAGAAGCTTCAAGCTGGTACAAAACCCAGTTGCTCATCTGGTTACTGTGCAGGGCAATTTAAGGCCACCACCAAACAGTGGAGCAATTGCACTAGGCTTCCATTTTGCATCCAGGCTCAATTCAAGGTGCTGGTTACTACCTTCAAATTCTATCACAAACAGAGCCCCTATGTCCAAAGGACCAACTGTCATGGTATAAACCCGTGCACCCCTTGAGATCAGCCCAACCAGCTTTTTTGACCACCCCTTTATCATGGGTAGTCCAGCTGGCCTCAGTCAAAAATATTTACAGTTCCACCCCCATTATTAAGAGCATATATCTGATCCCTTTCTCTTTACCCTTCTAGAAACGTGTTGGAATAAACTATTCCAGAATGCTTGTGTAGATGGCTAGTAGACTGAGGAATTCTGAAAACTGTTAACTTTGTTACACCTGTTGACTGGCAACTTAGTAATAAGGCCTACTGGGAAAGATGCAAGGGATGAATGTCTCCAATTGCCTATTATAGATTATGGTTTTGAAAAAAAAAATAAACTGTAGATTTTGTTCTATTTTATTGTTAGCTGCCATGAGGATGAAAGGATGGGATATAACTAATTTAATTAGTACCGGTAACATCCTACCTTGGCTCTCTGTCTAAGCATGGATAAGCGGTAACATCCTACCTTGGCTCTCTGTCTATAGGGGAAAGAGAAGTGAATTTAAGCAAGCCAACGTACTCAGCTGAACAGACAGTAAAAATAAGATTGCAAATACATTGGTGTGGATCCATCTTCAGACTGAAGAAACTTTCTCCAGCCTAACAAGCCTTCATCTGATTCGAATTGTTCTCCTAGTGGAGAAAGAACCCCTCTCATTGGAAGAAAGCTTTGGACTTTGGCTTCCACAGGACCATCTTCTAAAAGGTACAGACAAACTTACCATATGGAAACTGTGCTACTGAATAACTTCGTCAACTTGCAGCAGTTTCAATTATGCTGTTGCAACTGAAGAATTAGACCTAGTTGCCCTGTGCAAGGGAGATCTATTGCAACATGTGATTGAGCAATGCTGCTCCTCCAGGCAAACATAAGTCAGCTGCTTTCTCCTAAAAGGGCAGTTTTACATCTCATCCTTCTTCAGTCAACTAATGGGTAGCAGTCTTGGGGAAGCTGCTAACCCCCAGGCCACCTCACAGCAGGTAAATTATAGCATTTCTAACAGCCTTGCCACCGAGGAACTATGCAGCTGGGCACTAATTTTGCTAAACTCAGATAATGGCAGCCATCTAAATAAAGTGCTGCCATTAACTTTGGTGAGTTGACACGAATTCTACTTAAGGTCATATGATTCATCTTCCCCGTTCTAATATATTTCTCACCACAAGCATTATTAAACGTAATAAAAGCATTCCTTGAAAACAGAATTACTTTCTTACTGATTGGTTATTTACTAGAAAACAGAAGGCTGGTCCATCTCTAGGCAGAAAGCAAGCTACTCCAAGCCTTGACTCTGGGTGGAGTCCAAAGAGGGAGAACACCCTAAGGCCCACTTCTCAAAGCAAGTCAAAATGTTCCAACGGGAGAAGGTATCAGTGCTATGTTAGTGTGACAGCAACTCTAAATATAGCACAAGTTTACACATCTATATCTATCATGCAACATCAAGACTCGCATGAGAACTGAGGGTGCTGAGAAGTTCTCTTACCCCTCTTACAGAACAACTATCGGACCAACAATATGACAAGAGAAAACAGAAATGAAGAGCCAGTGTGGTACAGTGGTTAGTACTGGACTAGGGCAGGGGAAGACCTAGGTTCAAATTTGTACCCAATTATGGAAGCACACTGGAGTGTGGAGGACTTAAAGCCAGCCACTTTCAGTCATCCTCACTTCACAAGGTTGCTGTAAAGATTAAAAAATTGGGGAGGGGGACTGCTCCCACTGCTTTGATCTCCTTAGAGGAAAACTGAAATAAAAAAAACATTTAGAGGAAAGCTAAACAAGGATGTTTTCTGAACATAGTTAAAGTCCAGTGGTACTTTTAAGACCAACAAAGTTTTATTCAAAGTAGACGCTTTTGTGTGCATGCGCACTTCTTTAGATACGTTGAAATTAAAGTTATCAGTTCATACAGGCAGAGGATGAGCAGCAAATTAGCATACAATATAATTCACCTTTTAACAGATTCAAGGACCAAACAGGAATAACAAGCTTAGTTTAGATGGTTACCATTTGTTTGGGTTTAATTCTGGTGGAAAATACAGTAAATGTATCAAAATTGGAAATTGATGGACAGATGTACCCTTTTTAATTGTGAAATGCTGAGTAATTACCTGAGACCCTGGAAAAGGATTCTTTCTGTTTCACACCATGTTTTATGACAAGAAAGATCAGAACCACATAGTCTGTCACCTATCTTGCAGGAATAGTGCAAGGACAAGAGAAAGCTGATTTTCCATCTCTACTGTTACAACTCATCAGTTACAATCCTAGCCTACCTTACAGGGCTGTTGAGACAATAAGCTGCAGTTACTCCCACCAACATTCTGCGAGGTAAAGTCAGGACCTGGGGAGACCTGCTCTGTTATGAAGCTTATAGGGAAAGCATCTGCAAATTAAAATCGTTCAGCCTACTCTACAGGACTGGTGTAAGGATGGAATGGGGCTAACTCACACGTAAACCAGGATTTGGACAAGGGAGACCTTGGTTCAAGTTCACACTCTCTAACAAAGCATGCAGAACAAGCATGGGCCAGTCACCATCCCTCAGCTTAATCCACTTACAGGTAAAAAAAACGAGAAATGTACAGTCCCTTGAAGGGCAAAGTTCGACTGTTACAATCAAAAATCATCTTTATAACGTAAGTACACGGCGTCCTGGAGACAGCCAGGGCGGGACGGGAGAGAAATGGGGCTGAACTGTCTTTCTGGATGAGTGACAAGATTTCTCACCCATCCCCACAAGGGCTAGCACAGAGCCAAGCGGGTGCCGCTGCTAGCCAACCCCAGTGGGGGGGAAAGCTGAGCAAATAAAGGGTGTGGGACATACGACGCTCCAAACGGCCGAGCCAGGAAGAACGGCACGGCCGAGCCTGACCCTCAAGAGCCTTGTAAAGGGAAGGGGGGGGGAAGGAAATGGGGGGACCAAGAAACAAGATGGAGACTTCAGCAGCTCCTGAACAGGCACATTTGCCACAGGCCCCCCAGCCCAGCCCAGCGCGTCGAGCCGCCCCTATCCTTCCTCTTCTCCTCCCTCCCCTATCACCCACAAGGCACAACCTGCTGGCCCTCGTCGCTCCCCGTTTCGGTTTCCACCGCCTTCTTCTCCTCCTCCTCCAGCTGATCGCTCGCTGCCTGAACTGACAATGGCGGCCGCTCTAGGGAGGGGAGGAAGGAGACACCCCAGCGCTGCCTCTGCCAATCGCAACGGCGCCCGCGGCCTTCGTTCGTCACCCCTCTTCGCCTCAGCCACTTCTCGCGAGAGAAAAGGACAGCGCCTCGCCCGAGCCTTATCTTGGTTTGAAACGTCGAGGTGACAAACTCTCGCCCGCAGGCTGCCGGGAAAGCGGAAGAACCGACGACTAACAACAGCCACTCCTCCTACCCGCCCGCCCTACCCCTTATGCTCTGACGAAGGATGTACGTCACCCGCCGGCACGACGCAGTTGGATTTTTTTTTATGTTGTAACAAGCCTTGCGTCTTAGCAAGGAAGGTGTGCCTGAAATAAAGTAAGTAAACACCGTAAACTTGCATCATAAGCCAGAACTCACTTCATCATATGCATGCACGCATTAAGGTGATCCTTGTTCAAGATCCAAAATATTTTGGTAGATTTTTAAAGAGATACTACACTACTGTTGTTTGGGGATTTTTTTCCGAGATCAGCACTACCCAGGATTTTTGACCACTGGGTACAAATTACTTTTCCTTGAATGAACTTTTTACATATGTGGTAGTCATGTTTTCCCCGGAGAGAGCAACATTTATATTCAAAACAGCCAGCAGGAGGTTGGGGGGAAAAGACCCCCTCCATAAATTGTTCCCTTGCAAAATGCACCCACCCAACAGAAATATAAAGAGAGAACAGAGAGAGGTGAAGTCTAGGCCAGGGTATCTGAGGAGACATGTAAATAGCTTTTTATAGATGCTCAATAAATGTTTATATAGGTGCTGTTGCACACTGGGGGTGTGGCACAGCCAGCCTAGGTGAATTATAGAATCATAGACTCATAGAGTGGGAAGGGACCTCCAGTGTCATCTAGTCCAACCCTCTGCACAATGCAGGAAATTCACCAATACCCCACACACGCCCCAGTGACCCCTGTTCCATGCCCAGAATATGATTTTAAAAACCTCCAGGATCACTGGGGGCCAAACTGGCCTGGAGAAAAATTGCTTCCTGGCCCCAAAGTGGCGATCAGCATTTCCCTGGGCGTGTAAGAAAGGGCCACAAGAACTAAGCACTGATGCAACCCTTCCTGCTCTACCTCTCCTGATTTGCCTAAGTTCACACAATCAGCATTATGATCCTTTCAAAGTTGAAAGCATGATATAAATGCAAAGGACTATTTGTAAGATTATCTGTAAGACACAAGACCAGGACACATCTCACTTCTGGCAATCACTTGGAGAGACCCTATCACTCAGCTTCCATTGCCCCACACACACCCCACACTGGAATAAGAACATAATATCAGGCCATACCACATTGCAATAAAGCCCCTACAACTGTATACAGAAATACAGAAATACTTCCCTACCATTTGCCACAACTAGCCCACCACACAACCAGGATCAAGACTCCTAAGTGGACCAACAGACAGGCATACACTCGTTTGAGAAACTGAGTATTACATTACAACACCTCTGGAACATTACAGATCAGTAGAGGCAGCACTGCACAGTGGTCAGAGTTGCAGATTGATGTGGGGAGACCCAGGTTTGTATTCTCACTCTGCTGGCTGAGTGACCCCGGGCCAAATCTCCCCTTCTCTACCTAACCTACCCCACAGGGTTGTTGTGAGGATGAAATGGAGACTCATGGGCAGGGTCCCCAGCTTCCCTGGCAGGAACACTATGTTAAGAAATCTCTCACAATTATGCAGCCATAGCAGGCAGGAGGGAAGGAGGCGAATACCTCCAGCGCCAGAGACTAGTAGAGGAAGAGTGAAACTTTGGGGACGCACCCGTGCACCAGAGGGCCAAGGCAGCAGGAGGCAAGAAGCCTGGGCGAGCTGGGCTCCTCCATGCCTGGCAGAAGATGAGGGGCAGAGGCGAGAGGTGGGC
>NW_015172076.1:244799-258914 GCF_001447785.1 Gekko japonicus
CTGCCGCTGAGAACAGTGGCAGCTGGCATAACTTTTAAAGAGCCCCTAAGGAGAGCTGGGGGAGCCAGAATGACATCTGGTGTGTGATGTCGGACATCACACACGAGAGGTGGAATTTGCCCCTAGGAGTCCAAGGCCACAACCCCGGGGCTCAGGGAGGCAGGAGAACATTTCGCCCGCCCCCTCCCGCGGGTGTCACAGCTGCCGTTGAGAGCAGCGGCAGCGGCCATAACTTTTTAAGGAGCCCCAAGGAGCCTTGGGGGAGCCAGAATGACCTCTCGCGCGAGAGGTGGAATTTGCCCCTATGAGTCCAAGGCCACCACCGCGGAACTCAGGGAGGCAGGAGAACATTTCACCCCACCCCCCCACGGGCATCGCAGCTGCCGCCGAGAACAGCGGCAGCGGCCATAACGTTTTAAGGAGCCCCGAAGGAGACCTGGGGGAGCCAGAATGACCTCTCACGCAAGAGGTGGAATTTGCCCCTACGAGTCCAAGGCCACCACCCTGGGGCTCAGGGAGGCGGGGAATGTTTGCCCCCCCACTATGTCCCAACTGATGGCTGGTGGGAGCAGGGGGCGGGGCTTATGTGCCCAGCCCTGGGCTCCTGACTGGCAGGGTGGTGCTCCAGTGCGCTCCGGCAGGAACCGAGGCCTGGATATAACACTCAAAAAAGACTGGAGTATTTCACTGAAAAGCCCCATGTAGTCATGCATTAGAATTAGTATGTAATTAGTCATCATCATTGTCATGTCAATTGAGGGTACAGTTATATGAGAAATAAGAGATCAATGTCTGAGCCTTTCTTGAATTTTAGGGCCAAATTACTTGATAAAACATTCGGAAGTCTGCCACAGGGACTTGCAGCCCTTCTACAAATAACCTCCCCCACCCTGTTTCATCTTGAGAAAACAGTGTGGGTGGGAAGGCAAGAGTCCCTCCCCCCCCCCTACACCACAGTCCCAGTCTGAATTGGGTTCCTTTGACACTTAAATGGAGTTCCAACCAGGAACTTGCAGCTGCAATATGACTGAGTCTCTGTGGTTCTGACTCTCTGGCCCCAGTCACATGGGCCAGATAACGTGGGGGGAGGTGTGGCTATTTGTGACGTCACATTCTGATCCGCCATTAGGCGATCAGACACAATGGCGGCACACCGTGGGAGTCTGTATGCAGTCCGTGGCAAACCATTTGCCAGTAGGTTGTTGCAGGTACCTTTTAAATACGCATCTTCGGCAGCATGCCACGGGTGCGCTACGCCTCCCAGATGTTCTGGTGTGATTGTGCCCGGAAAATCCACTCGAGTATTGTGCCTTCCACGGGGCAAATGCTCCATGTGAACTCCATCTGTGTAATATGTATTTTAGCCCTTATTTAAAAGCAGCAAAACAGGAGATTATTTGGATAAGGCTATAGCCCTGGGGCAGGGAGAGGTGTTAACTCTCCCACACACACACACATACACAACATATGCCAGATAGAAAATCAGCCCCTTCAGAGAAAACAAAAATTGACAACTTTTCTTTTTCCTAACCAGGGCTAAAAGCTGCTGCAGGAAGGGCCTTACCTCCTTCCTTGGGGCTCTGAAGATTTAAATACCCGTCTCCCCACTGTCTTTAAACTGAAGTTTTGCCAACTTGCTGCCTTGGGCAGTGGTTTTAAAGCTGTTTTCCCGGGAGCTCTGGTGTTCCTCTAAAGCTGAACACTGGTTCTTCAGTGAGAAGATAGGCAGAGGTTGGCAAGTTGAGCTGGAGAGACCACTTACCCATTCTATTCTTCCTTGGGTTTGTTCTAAGATATGGTCTCAGTTCTTACAGGGAAGCATTCAGCCAGTGTTCTGCATGAGGTGACTGTGCACCCTAGGATACAGGCCAGAACCTTCTTCAACAGAGAAATTCCACAGTAGATATTCAAGTCTTCCTCTCAGACATCAGTGTGGAAAAGCTTCCTAGAGGCAGAAAAATGAAAGGCACTGGTCTAGGGATCCTAACCATGTTCTCCTAAAAAACACTTTCCTTGGAGTAAGCCCCACAGAATAGACATGACTTAGGGTTGCCAAGTCTTCTTACCTTGGCAGCGGGGGAGCCTCGCCGGGCTCCGGGAGCTCCTTGATAATGTGTGCGTGCAAAGCGCGCCGCCAGCACATCACAGGAAGCGACGTGCTACATCGCTCACGTTGAGGGCGTGACCCAGATTGTCAGAGGGAAAACCATAGAGTTTTCCCTCTGACGATCTTGGCCACGCCCCCAATGTGAGCGACATGGCTGCATCACCTCTGGTGACGCAGCCACGCTGCGCTTCGGGGAGCAGAGTTCCCCCCGGGGCTCGATTCCGCGGCAGCGAAAATCGGGCCTCTAAAGCGGGGGTTTCCCCACCCCCACTTGGCAGCCCTAACATGACTGGAAATCTGAAAGCTTTGCTTAGAGTTGTTCTCAAAGTTCCCTCACTGGTGAAAATAACTTCATTTTTTGTATCACCGCCAAGAAACATCTCTAAAAAGTGAATAGAAGATTAGTCCCTGTGTTGTGTATGTAATGTAATGCAGTATAATGGAATCAATGTTTGAGCTTGAAATCTGAAAGATATTGTAAACCGACCTATCAGAACAAGAGGAGTTCTGGAGGGAAGCAAAGTAATTGGTCTTTATGTACAGTTTCTGATTGGACCTTAGCTGACATGTGGGCGTGGCTTGCCAAGCCCGGACTGTTTAAAAAGGAGCCTGTTGCTCCATTGATTTGTTGTTCTTCTGACTTCGTGTTTAATAAAGCTGTTAATCACTGTTCACCTGCTGCCTGAGTCTCCTATCTAACACCCTGCATACAGTTGGGGAGACTGGGGGAAAAGATAAATTTCTTTCCTACAAAATCAGGAACTGGAAAGTAGATAAGCAAAATGCTGTGACTACTTAGCCCTATCCTCACCAAACCAGTTTTCCCAGAACTCAGGGCCAAGCTATATGTTTGGTTGGGTGTAATTCAGCCTTTAAACATTACAGCAGGTGGCTCAATTTGGATCAAAGCGATGGTGCCAGATAACTGGGGTTCAAAAACACACCTGGCTTTTACTAACCATAGAAAGGGGGAAATACAATAATGGCTGCGGTCACACGGAACAGAAGCCACACAAGTGAGACGGAAAACAGGCGGAGTTTCCGGGCGCGATCTCACCAGCACATCTGGGAAGCGTAGCACTCCCGTGGCTCAACCGAGGCTTCCAGCCGAAACTGCGTGGCAAAAAACTAGTACCTCGGAGGTACTAGTTTCTGGAAACTGCGGGGCAAGGGCGGACGTCTGATCGCGTTTCCGGTGGCATCCGGCGCCCGCCCATGTCCCCTTGCAAATAAGGTGGGGTTTTTTTTGTCCAAGTCTCTGTGGATGCGCACATGCACCCAACGGAGCATGCGCATTTGTCGTGTACACACACACAAAAAACCAGTTTGCCGCGGCGCGCACTTCTTCGTTGCGCGCCGGCTTGTCCTGTGATCAGCACCTCTCCCTTGCCATGGAACCTCCACGGTACCTCCACAGAACCTCCACGCAGGTGGCTCAATTTGGATCAAAGCGATGGTGCCAGATAACTGGGGTTCAAAAACACACCTGGCTTTTACTAACCACAGAAAGGGGGAAAGACAATATGTTGTTTGAGTTCCTTAAGAATGAATATAAATACTCCAGATTCCATGTAAGACCATCCCAACTAGGGTTGCCAGCTCCCAGGTCTGGGCGGGGGCTCCCCCGCTTCTGGAGGCTCCAATCCACCCCTAGCCAGCTGACTAGTGGGTGAAGCCCTGCCCCCAAGCCCCATCCCCAAAAGCAACCACCCGTCCGGCCACCCCTGTCCTGCCAAATGTAAAGGGCTTCAGCTGACTGGTGGGGACCATGTGGCACACCAATCAGCTGAACAGCTCTTTAAATCTAGCAGAAGGGAGGGAGAGGGGTGGTCGCGGGCCGCACACTTGGCTCACAAAAAGACCCTTTAAAGTTTGTAAAGTTTATAAAGAGTTGGACTATAAGGAAGGCTGAGCGCCGAAGAATAGATTCTTTTGAACTATGGTGCTGGAGAAGACTCTTGAGAGTCCCTTGGACTGCACGAAGATCAAATCAGTCAATCCTAAAAGAAATCAACCCTGACTGTTCCCTGGAAGGCCAGATAATGAAACTGAAGCTCAAATACTTTGGCCACCAAATGAGAAGGGAGCACTCACTGGAGAAGACCCTGATGCTGGGAAAGATTGAAGGTCAAAGAAGACGGGGACAGCAAAGGATGAGATGGTTAGACAGTGTCATCGATGCAACGAACATGAAATTGAGCAAACTTCAGAGGACGGCGGAAAACAGGAGGGCCTGGCGGGATCTGGTCCATGGGGTCATTACAATCCATTGACAGTTTGTGGCAGAAGACTGAGAAATCCTCAGGTAATAAATGAATCATACCATTGTTTTGATTGTGAAAAAAATCCTTTCATCCCTCTCCCTACCCGTTTCCCTATAAAAAGAGGTTGACCCCCCCCCCCAAGAAAACAGAACCTAGATTAAATCTTTATATTCTCTTGATCCAATATTTGGCCATAGTCACCCCATTTTACATTGCTCAAGGATAATAGATTGTGTTTTGAGGCAGCCACAGGAATGTTTTAAATAAATAAATAGCATTACACAACAACTGTCAGATGTTGTCAGAGAACACGTTTCAAAATCTAACAAATGTCACTAGATGTCAAATAGTGACCAATATTGAATGTTCTTCAAGTACAAAACATCAACATTCATGCAGGAGAAGAATTTGGAAGAACATGCTCTTAGAAGGTAAGTTATTTTCATCAACTCTTTGGGGAAGAAGAAAAGGGGAGGAAGGACTGAGGGAAGGGAGGGGGGAAGGGGGGAAGGGAAAAATTGTATAATGATGAAAAGGTTAAGTGTAAGACAGTTGGTTGAAATAAAAAGCTATTATTAAAAAAAACAAAAAAAAAACAATGCCCACCAGAGTGTGGGGAAATGCTATGAAGGAAAAATCCTTTAGCATGACTAACACCATTTTATAATGCTGCTTGCTTAAGACTTCACTCTTGTGCCCTAGGAGCTGGCAGAATAGCTGGAAGCTTCAGAAGCAGTTTCAGCTGGCTGAGTACACCTTCTTATCAGTAGATAAAGTCCCCAAGAATGTAGGAAAATATTTTAAGACATGCACAGTATACTACTAGCAACACTAGCAAACATCTGCAGGTGATTGGATGCAGGGGTCATTTCGGACAGGAACGCCATTCCGGGAGTAACAGGAGTGGGCACACATGGTGGCAGCGGCAGCGTGGCAGCTAGGCTTTCCAGCCCTCCCAGGCGGACGGGGAAATGACCGCTTTTACAAGCCCTCCCTCGATTTGCAAGAATTGAGGGGGGGGGGATGGCGGCACCAGGCACCGCTCTAGGAATTCCTCCATAGAGGAGGAAGACTAGAGCATAAGCTGCTGAAGGACTTAGCTGTAGGACTTGGTGCTCGTTGGAGGACAGGGCTCACCTTTCCTCCTAACCGCCTGTGCTAGCGCACTGATTCCCCCCCCTCCCCACCAGTGCACAGCTCAGTGGAAGCCATGGAGTGGGGAGGGGATGCAGCAGCAGGCTTCTCCTTGCTGCCCGCCACCACCAAGCTGTCCTGGGCTGGCCCCTGGGCTGGGGCCAGGCGGGTGGCAAGTCAGTGCAGTCGGCCATCCATGCTTCAAGGTGGTGGGTGGCCCATCCATCATTCCCCTGGCTGCTACCCTTTGGAGGATCAGTCGGAGCCGGGGGAGGGCGGCAGCAGGCTTTTCCTTGCCAGGTCAGTGCCACCAGGAAGCAATCCTGGGCTGGCTACTGGCCCTGGGGGCCACGCGGGCAAGCGTCAGTACAGCTGGCACCACCTCCGGCCATCCAGGCAAGCTGGAAGGTGGGCAGGGGGGCCGGCTGCTGGGGTGGTTTCACTCCCAGGCCCTGGCTCACACTATGGAGACTCAGAGCTGTGGGACGGAGGGATGCACACCCCTTCACCCTCAGTCGCCGCCACCACCAGGAAGCTAGCCTGCCTGGCCCCAGGCAGGCCATGCATGCTCCGAAGCAGGCATGTATTTTTTTCACCATGCTTCGGAGCTGAGGTGTGTTTGCAGGCCCCTTGCCGCTGACCAGGCTGGCCAAAGCACTCCGGAGGCCTTCTGAAATGTACTGGGTTCAGACGCGTAGAAGTGATCAGCTCATAGTTTATTAGTGATTTCAGCAAGTAGGAAAAAAGACTGGCTATCCCTGGCTGAAACCAGGTATTTATGCCTGAAAAGGGTTACACCCAAAACACACCCCACTCCCAACAATAGGCTATTTACACTTGACTGTTTCCCAGTTGGTTTACTCTAGGATCCCTGTCTCCCTACTAGTCCATTCTAGGATACTAGCAATCTATTGTTATGCATCCCAAGCTAAGTCCTTTTGCAAGGACAGTTCAGGCTCAATACATAACACCTGACTCTCATCCCACGAAGCACACGCTCACCCCATCAGGGACAGAGCAGAGAGGAGTTGCTGCAACCTGGGACTGATTTGGTGGATCTTCAGTCTTTTGATCAGTTAGAGTAAGAGACTCATTTCTTATATTTGATCATTGTGCTCTTGTGTTTTTCTCCCACAGTTGATTATTTTTTTCCCTTTCTTTCTTAGGGCTGACTAACAACTTGTGTTAAACAATTTGCTTGCAAAGGAAACGTTTTGCATATTTATTTCCACCACTGAAGCCTGGAACATACATCAACCCACCCCCCCAATCTCTAGCTCACACAGTGTTTTGAATTAATTATGCTAAAGTATTAATAACTCATTATGTGAAATCTTTACAGGATTTCAGTAATGTTTTATAAAGCAGCAGCATCTGATAATTTTGCGGTTTTGAACCTCTGGAATACTCAGCCACTTTAAAGGAAAAACAGATTACACTCTACAGTCATTAAATTGAGTTTATGCTGTAATCTGTGTAAAATAAGTTATTATTTGATTGATTGATTGGTTGATTGATTGGTTGGTTGATTGAATTCAATGAAATTGCCTATTGGATTCTCAGAGGAACGGAGGGATGAGCCAAATCCCTTCATTTATTATTGCAAATAAATGAATGAGTGAGTGAGTGAATGAATGAATGAATGAATGAATATTAAATGCTTCTTGAGAATTGGTTTCCCTACCTGGAACCTCCAGGGAACTCTGTACTAAAGAGCACGTCCTCTTGTCATGCAGAAGGTTCCAGGTTCAATCCCTGACATCCTCAGTTAAAAGGACCTGAGTAGGTGATGTGAAAGACCTCAATCTAAGACTCTAGAGAGCTGCTGCTATTCTGAGTTCACAATACTGGCCTTGAGGGACCAAGGGTCTGATTCCGTATAAATAGGCCTGCCAAATCTCGCGAAATCACGGCAGGGGATCTGCATGTCTTTGCAGAATCCTTGCCACGGGGACGGCGAGACACGTTGCACCGCCGTTGCCAAGACATGACACTATGCGTTGCTCTGGCAACGGGCTGTTTGGAGCCCCGTTGCCAGAGTGACGCGTAGCATCAGATCCTGGCGACGGTGGGTGCAACGCGTCTCGCTGTCCCCGCGGCAAGGATTCTGTGAAGACCTACAATCCTCCGCCGCGACTTGGCAACCCTATGTATAAAGCAGCTTCATTTGTGTTCATTCTAGAATACTGCAGTCCTGCAGTCACTCCATCAGATGCTGGGTCCATTCAAGGTACTGGTTACCATGTACAAGGCCCTTCATGAGAGGCTGCATCGTCTACTATGTCACAGCAGCTTTGGTCTTCTGAAGAGCTTGCCAGCTCTGAGTTGAGAAATACCTGGAGATTTTTGGGGTGGAGCCTGAGCGGTGGGTGTTGCCTTCTGACACACTTCCAGTGATGTCAGGGGGTGTGGCATATGCAAATAAGTTATGTTAATGAGTTATGCTAATAAACTCCTGCGCCTCTTTTCAATGAAATGACCCCTGACTGGATGTATTGAGTTGCCATGATATGTAACTGATGGAATGGAAGTAACTTTTGTAGTTAAAAAGGATTCTTTGGCCATGGCCCAATAAAGTTGTCTCAGAAATTTTTCATTGCCTCACTGTGACTATTGGATTAAGATCCCCTCATTCAGGACCCAAATATTTCACCATAGGGTTGCCATTCCCCCAATGGGGGTGGGGAGGTTACTCATTTTCGGGGGGCCCAATCTGCCGCTACCCAGCCAGCCAGTGGGGGAGCCCCACCCCCACAGAGCCCCATACACACCAACCTGCCAGGCATAATAACATCACCCAGAGGTGATGTAATCATGCAGGGCACGTTGCACAGGGGATTTTCTTCAAACACTAGAGCATCCCCCAACAACATGCCCTATGCAATGACGTCACTTTCGGGTGATGTCATTGTGGTGCGCGCACTTTGCACATATGCCAAAAAGCCCCAGGTATGGAGAGGGATCCCCCCCATCAGCAGCCAGGTAAGACCTGGCAACCCTATTTCACCATCAGCTGTTATATTCATAAGCAGCTAAATGCAAAGTCAAAGTCACTTCTGCCCTATCTCATTCTTTAGGGGTGTCATCATCCTAGTGGTGTGGCCTATAGGTTCTAGGGAGGCCTAGTGGCTCCAGGGAAGCCTGTATTAGAGTGACTACAGGGCCTACATTTCCCAGGTCCCCTCTGGACCCTGTGATTGGTTACCAGGGGATTTGGAGGGAAAACTTATTACACCGGCAGAGGAGTAGAGGGTGGTGCCTGGGAAGTAGGAATAAAAGGCCTGGCCCAAAGTGGGAGGGGGTTCACTCCCAGGGAGCAGACCTGGTGAGGCTGTTGCAGAAGGAGGGATCCCTTATCCAAAAGGGGTGAGCAGTCTGAAACCAAGTACCTAGAGAAGGCTATGACACCATAGTTAGGCGCGTTAGGATTTCTTATTTTGCTGATTCACCTACCTTTACTGTGCTCATTTCCCTACTTGAATCACAGTTGTTGTTTAATCCCCTTAATAAAAATAGTTTGTTAGTAGGGTTGCCAGACCCCCTAATTTGGCAGGGGTTACCCGCTTTTTGGGGGGTTCTATCCACCGCCTGGCCAGCTGGCTGGTGGGGGAAGCCCCACCCCCAAGCCTCAACACCCACAGCCATCCCTCTACCTTCTCTCTTGAGAGAGAGGAGGGAGAGGGGCGGCTGCAGGCCATGCACCCGATCTCCAAGTGGCTCTGGGCATGCGGGGCCCTGTCTTGCCAGCTGCAAGCACTTAAAGGGACCCCTTTAAGTGCTCGCAGCTGGTGAGACAGGGCCCAGCGCGCCTGATCTCCAAGCAGCATTGGGCGCGTGGGGCCCTGTCCTGCTGGTAAGGCAGGACCCAGCATGCCTGATCTCTGAGCGGCATTGCCACTCGGAGATTGGGCAGGCGGGGCCCTCCGGCTGCAGGCACTTAAAGGGACCCCGCACGCAGCTGGTGGGACTGTCCCCTCGGGGGTGGGGCTTGGAGCCGGGACATCCCCAACGTGATGTCATCGCATTGGGGATGCCGTGCCCCCTCCAGGAATGGCCCCCAAAGTCCCCCAAAAGGGACGAAGATGGACCTGGCTACCCTATTTGTTACTCTGCCTGGGCCCTCAAACCTCATTCGGTCACTTATAAGGGTGGTTGCTCTGGGCCCTCCCAGAGTGGTGTTAGCCATTAGAGAACCTTTCCAGCCGCTGCCTGCAACAAGGGGTTTTTGTATAAGGGATGCTTGTATCTCAATTATTAACTTATTAGTAAGATTGCCACCTTTGTTACTGCTCCTGAGCCTGTGTTTTCTATAACACGCACAATTTCCCCCACTATGTATCTTCATTCTGTGAACAGCTTCATGTATTCAATTTGCATTTGTCATGAGCAGGACTGGCAAAAATGTGGCAAATCTGGAGGTATCAGAACTGGAGTGTATCTAGCCAAATGTGGATTTAGAGGTTATACTTCCCCACCTCCTCTCCTGCTGCAGGCCAATGAGCACCCCCTCCTCATCTTATTCTAGAAGTTAGCAGACCCACAGGAACAGCATAGAGAGCAAAGTTGGGGTCAGCAGTGGGAAGGGAGAATTGGCAGTAATCACCAACCCCTCGTCCACACTGCAGAAATACCTTTCCTCCAGAGAAGCTATAGGATTGGCTATGTTCCATTGCCAGTATGATTTCACAACAAATAGAAAGCTTTGTTTTGGAAGTACGTAGTAACAGACACTCTGATGACCATACAAACAAAACAAAACATTTTAAAAAATTGAAAAAGTTGAACAAGAGGGAACAAGTCACTAACAGTTGGTTTAGTAACACCAAACGTAGCCTTAAAACGAGAGAATGTTGGTGTGCGAGTGTTTCCCTTTAACATACTTGACATTCTTAGAATAGTCATGGATTAAAAGATATGCAGTGGCAGCCAGGAATATACCTGTGTTTAAAAGAATCACATGTGACAGAATAGAGAGCTATAACAATTTTCCCTTCACACATTTAAAAAATACTGGGTTCAGTGAACTGGACATTTCCATTAGCAACCTGGCATATATCCAGTCATGCCAACATAAAAACTAATTAATAGTATACTTTTAAAAAGATTAATCTTACATTCAGATTAAACAGAGGTCAAATACCGCATGCAACAGTTACCTGGGGGTGATGCCCTTTCCATCTAAAATTGTAGCTTTCACGTGAATTTTTCACCATGAATATGATAACAAACATGTTATGCATACGTTTAATGAATATTCGCTGTGTTTTCAGACCTTGCAAGCAAATATTCCCATTACTAAAATATTAATTATTGAAATGGGTATCAAATTTAGGTCCCTGCCACACGGGGGGAAAGGGACGGGCTGAAGCGCGGCTTTTGAAAGCCGCACCAAAAGAAACACGCCGCGGCGGGATCACATTGATCCCCTGAGCTGCGGCGCATTCCCTCCCCGGCACGATTAGATGCCAGGGGAAGGGACGGAGGGGAACAGGAGACTGCCGAACTGCGCTTGTCTGAGCATGCGCAGTTCAGGCAGGAGCCGGGGATGTGCCGGCAGAAAGACGGGCCGGCGATCCCACGGCCGGCCTTAATGCAGGCGGCCTGAAAGAACCACCTAGGTAGGTGGTTTGTTTTTGATGCGTCTCTTCGGGGGAAGGGCCGGATCGGGGACGGGTGCGAAACGCTGGCCAGATGTTGCTGTGGGATCGTGCCCGTTTGCTGCGGCCCCGATCCGGCCCACTCCCGGCCCAAAACCCCTCGTGAGAACAGGGCCTTAAAGATGCAAACTCCAGTTTAAGAATTCCTGGAGATGCTGGTGGAGTTTGGGGAGGGGAGGGAACTAAGTGGGATTATGATGCAATAGAGTCCACCCTCTTAAACTGCTGTTCCCTCCAGGGGAATTGATCTCCGTAGTCTGGAGATCAGTTGTAATTCCTGCAGAACTGCAGGCACCACTTGGAGATTGGCAACCATATAATCAGTGGATGCAATTAGCATGTCTTTCCCTTTTTGCTGAGAAGGAAATCTGTTTCCTAACATGGAAGGTAATCTGGCAATGTTTGTAAGTATGCTAAGGGTGCTAAGGGTGCAACAGGCCAAAGGGCCTACCATGGTCCATGGTCCTTATATAAGGAAAAATACGAAAACTGTAGATGGGCACAAAGAATAGAAAACAAATGCAGGGAGGAAAAAGGGCCTCGATTTTATTAACACAAGTCAGGATCTGCAACAGGCATAATTACTATTCTTAATTCAATTCCATCTGAGTGTGGGTAATTTAACAGGATGCAAAGGGTTGGGACTCCTCTTCTTAGGCATCGCTATAATCTGGGTGACTCCACCCTGTCTCCAAACCACAACAGTTCTATGCAATGTTCGGCCTCCTCCCGGCCAAACTCCTTTTTCCCCCTCTTTTTTTTTTTTTTTGTATATGTGTGTGTGTGCGTTTGCGTGCCTGGAAGTCAGGGTGACTTCTGGCAACCCCTAGAGGGGCTAGGACATTTCAGAGAGGTGGCTTGATATTTGCCTGCCTCTGCATCCCGGCCCTGGTATTCCTTGGAGGTTGCCCTTCCAGGTGCTTGCCAGGGTCGGCCCTGCTTGGTTTCTGAGGTCTGACAAGATCAGGCTTGCCTGGGCTATCCAGGTCAGGGCTCTGCCAAACACTTACTGTTGTTTGAGGGGAAAGGACTAGATCCTTTCCTCTTCTCCAAGAAGCTCTCACGTTGTGTTTGAGCGTTAAACCGAAAATAATTTTCCACTTTTGGTGTTGATGTCAAATCTTTGAATATTTTTGTTTTAACATGGTATTTGTATAATGTGTTGGAGAATGCATTCTTGCAAAGAAAAGAAAGAATAATTCGAGTCTCATTGTGAAAGGTAGATTGTAAACAGAGGTCATTTCGGGGGGGATCGCGGGGGATCGCAGTTCCCCCGGGTGAGGTACAAGGGGCGGGGCACATGATGAAGCCCCGCCCCCTGCTTCCGGCCGCCCCGCTTCTGGCCCTCATTCAGCCAGGAGGAGGCAGGAGAAGAGGGAGGGTAAGTTGCTTCCTCCCTGCCTCTCCCCACCCCTGCCTGCCTGGGGCCAGGGAGGGCCTTCGTGGGGCTTCCTTGCACTCCCGCCGGCCGGGACCGTTGGGGGTGGTGTGCGTGGCCTTATGACACACTTCCGGTGATGTCAGGGGGTGTGGCCTTATGACACACTTCCGGTGATGTCAGGGGGTGTGGCATATGCTAATGAGTTATGCTAATGAGTTCCCCTAGCTCTTTTTCTACGAAACGACCCCTGATTGTAAATAATCTAAATAATAAACTTGGCAGGACTGAATGACCCAATCATATATTTTTTGTTCCTCATAAACTGAAAGGCGTCTGCATTTTTAGCATTCTGTCCATATATGTTATTCCATTATCCTATAAAGACTCTTTCTTACTTCCCAGGCTCTGATGGGAACTTGAAGAGAGTCATCAAAGAACCATCTCCTAACACTTATCTCTCACAGAGTAAACATCCACCGTCATTAAGGAATATTAACTTCCTTCCTCATCGGCCTTAACTCCAGTCCCTTTAAGCCACACCATTCACATTGAACAGACAGCAATCTCACAGCAAGGTCCTCTATCATTTAAAACATGTTTATTGCCATAGAGTTTCATGCAATTCCTAGGGCTGCCCTCTGTCACCTCCGTGTTTTTCCCCAGAGGTGACTTAGCGAAGCAGTCAACGATGCCTTTCCTCCTCACCTGCTGCCACTCTAGGTAGCAGCTGGCAGCTAGGCCTGCCAAATGCCTCCGGGGGGCGGATCCCCCCCTGTGAAGGCCCCGATTCCCGCTCCCGCGGAATCGGGGCCCGGGGGAACCCCCCCCTGCGTGCGCGTCACCCGGAAGTGACGTCGCATGCTGGGGGTGGGGCCACGCAACAGACGCCGGCCGGGAGCCCCCCGCTCCCGGCCGATTCACATTTGGCAACCCTACTGGCAGCAGAATCTGGGGGTGGGCTGACCAAGAGACTGGGCAAGCCTAAATTTATACATCTTGTAAGACATTACAAATGCATGTGTCAGGAGGCTCCCAACCATATATAGGTCTTGCTGATACATTCAGTTGCTATGTCATGTGAACAGGGGCAACATGTTAATTTATCATGCAAACACAGCTCTGTATGTGCAAATCAAGTACTGGATTTTTCAGGGTTCACGTTCACGCATACCAAGGCTGTACAAGCATAGTAAATATGCACGTTGTCCCTGTTCACACAACATGACATATCAGAAAGATCGTGGGATAGCATATACTCCTGATACATGCAATTGGTAGTCTTCTGGTATGTGTGATTGCAACATCTGAAAAGGGCTTATATTAACATCTTCTGGGATCAATCATTTCTCCTCATATCTCCCTTATATATAATTGAGTAAGACGCAGCGTTAGACAAAATGGGCTCCGTCAGCCATTGGCCGGCCAGCTGCCGCTCAAGGCTGCTGCCCTGCCATCGGCTGGGAGGCGGGAGGCAAACGCTGCGTCTGAACGGCGCGGCGGCGATGCACCCTACGCTGCGGCCCAATTTCCCTCACCGCTTCCTTCTCCCCCCCCCCAAACTGTCCCCGCTGG
>NW_015172076.1:259116-270833 GCF_001447785.1 Gekko japonicus
TTCCTTCCTTCCTTCCTTCCTTCCTTCCTTCCTTCCTTCCTTCCTTCCTTCCTTCCTTCTTCCACCCACCTTACCTGTCTAGGGGCCCGTTGTCTCCGTCCACAATGGGCTTTGCTCCCTAGTAGTCATTCTAAAGCTCAATCACAGCTGTGCATAAACTCAGGTCAGATCAGGGCGACACAAGGAGGAGAAAGGATGTTTAAGCCTTTCAGTCCCATATAGTTTTACAAATCAAAACTGAGGCACATTCCTCCTGCACTGTTATTTGCCCTCTAAGGAAAAAGAAGATAGGTATTCATCTTTTTGACAATTTTCTTTACGGGTTTGGAAAAAATGGTTGCTAGTTCTGAAACTCTGCAGGGATGGAAAGGTTATTACTTCCATCTTCCTTCGCGGTGTGGTCTTAAATCCGATCTGGGATGCGTATACCTGTAATTCATCTTAAAAAGACACTGGGAAGATTCAAACATGGATCTTGCAGTGTCTGATCTTTTTTGACCCTAGCTGACCCATAAAAATTCATCCTGCTTACCAGTGTTTCTAATTATACAGTTTCCAATCAACTGCTTCTTTTAACATTTTTATAGTTTTGTTGCTGTATTGTCATATTCATTTGGGTGTTAAGTGTTTCCTGTATTGTCAATTTTTATTGCTAGCCCAAGTGCCTCAATTCTGTTTACATTATATATAGTCCACCTTTCTCACATAGACTCAAGGCGGATTGCACATAATGAGTCAGTACAGCTAACAAGATGGGATATTCAATAATTAATGCATTAGGATATTAGAAGACTGGAACTCACCAGAAAGAACAGGAGCATAACATAAGTGTTAATATGACCTATTAAGCAGTACAGAAATTACATAATACGATACTGTTTACAATATGCTATATACAGCAGAAAAGACCAAAGGTCCTGATTTTATCCAAGTAGGTTTGTGAAGCCATTTTGTGCTGTGCAGCCTTATTACCTGTGCAGAAAAGCCCGCTTGAATAGTTCAGTTCTGCATAGTTTGTGGAAGGCCAGGAGAATGGGAGCTTTCCTGACCTCCTTGGGCAGGCCATTCCACAAGGTGAGAGCCACAGCAGAGAAAGCACATGTATGAGCAGCTGATTTTGCCCATTTGCAGGTTGGCAGCTGAAGAAATCCCTGCTGACATGAGTGGAGTTGTCAGGTCAGGTCATAGAGAGAAAGACAGTCCCATAAAAACGAGGGACCAAGAGCATGAAGGGCTTTATATGTGACTAGTAGAAAAGCTAGTTGTAAAAGTAATAAAACGAGCTCTAGAAAGATGTGAGACATACCTTACAGGCCTGGCCCTCTTCCTTGTCCTTGTCCTCTATGACAGCGGCCCCCATCTGCTCTGCCCACTTGGCGCCAGGCAAGTGGGAATGACTTGGGGGGGAAGAGTCTTATAGTGACCTGGCCGTGTCCTGGTCCCCAGCGGGACTTGCTGAGAGCCGCCGGCGGGACAGAAGGTCACCTGCACCCCCCACCATTGCCAAATGCACCCCACGGCCCCTCACCCAGATTGAGCCGGCAAGGCGCGGAGGAGCACGGGGCTGGGTGAAGCAACAGAGAGGCCTCCGAAAGTGCAGCGGGGGATGCGCTGGGTGAAGAAACTAAGCTGGGGCCGCAATGCTGTCATACAGCAATGGAGCAGCGGCGGGAAGACAGCAGCCAGGGACGGGACAGCCCCCGGGAGTGCCGGAGGCTGTGGGAGCTGGAGAAGCAGCCAGTGAAGGCGGGCCCGAGTGGCGCGGAGCCATTAA
Organism: Gekko japonicus; assembly: GCF_001447785.1. Lineage (NCBI taxonomy): Eukaryota > Metazoa > Chordata > Lepidosauria > Squamata > Gekkonidae > Gekko > Gekko japonicus. Next base: position 260,891 of record NW_015172076.1, read on the forward strand.
GGGCCGCCAGGCCGGGGGAGGAGAAGGCTAGAAGCCAGGGTCCTGGCCGAGTGAACCGTCCTCTCTCCTGAGGCAAAGTTGTCTTCTAAGTTGATTTTTTGCGTGTTCTGCTTCTGTATACGGGACTGAGGCAACTCAGCCACCAATGGGTAGAGTGACAGATCAGGCAGCCAACTGATTTGGGAGCACATGGAACATTGCCACCCGAAAATAGAATTATATATAAGGAGAGATAGCCACCCTTAAACTGAGCTCAGTAACAAATTGGCATTCAATGGAGGGTTTGCAGAATGGGAGTAATATGCATGCTCTGTCTAGCTCCTGCTAATAGTCAAGCTGCAGCATTCTGTATCAATTGCAGTTTCTGAATTGATTCTGAGGGGAGACCAATATATGGTGCATTATAGTAGTCTAGTCTTTTTTCCCCCGTTAACTTTTTTTATTTTTAAAGACAAAACATACATAAACACAAAACTAACATAAAAGAGGGGAAATTATTCTTACAATTCCTTGTTTAACAAACACATGCCTAATTTATCGTATGTCTATATATTTCACCTGGTATCATTATGTATATCTCTTGCAAATATATCAAAATTGTACTTTGTATGTCCTTAGAACGTTTTAATTGTCTGTATGGTTTATTTATTATAGTCTTCAAACCACTTATAAAATCTTGACCATGTGTTATCAAATGTAGATTCTGGTTGTCCTTTCAAAGTGGTAGAGTGACAGATCAGGCAGCCAACTGATTTGGGAGCACATGGAACATTGCCACCCGAAAATAGAATTATATATAAGGAGAGATAGCCACCCTTAAACTGAGCTCAGTAACAAATTGGCATTCAATGGAGGGTTTGCAGAATGGGAGTAATATGCATGCTCTGTCTAGCTCCTGCTAATAGTCAAGCTGCAGCATTCTGTATCAATTGCAGTTTCTGAATTGATTCTGAGGGGAGACCAATATATGGTGCATTATAGTAGTCTAGTCTTTTTTCCCCCGTTAACTTTTTTTATTTTTAAAGACAAAACATACATAAACACAAAACTAACATAAAAGAGGGGAAATTATTCTTACAATTCCTTGTTTAACAAACACATGCCTAATTTATCGTATGTCTATATATTTCACCTGGTATCATTATGTATATCTCTTGCAAATATATCAAAATTGTACTTTGTATGTCCTTAGAACGTTTTAATTGTCTGTATGGTTTATTTATTATAGTCTTCAAACCACTTATAAAATCTTGACCATGTGTTATCAAATGTAGATTTTGGTTGTCCTTTCAAAGTTAAAGTTAGTGTGTCCATCTCCGCCGTTTCCAAAATTTTACTTAAAATTTCTTCTCTCAAGGGTGTTTCTGTTCTTCTCCAGTATTTAGCATAAAGTATTCTAGCAGTTGTAGTCACATGTAGTATAAGATAAGAGTCATATTTTATACAGTTTTCAGGTAAGATATTCAACAAAAATATTTCTGGAATAAAGGATACAGAACATTTTAACATTTTTTGTAAAATTTCATGAATCCAAATCCAATAATTTTTTGCTTTATGACATAACCACCGCATTATTTTGACACTTCCAACATACATTTGAACTATTGGGATAAATCTTTGCCAGTTTATCAGGCATAATATGCCATCTATAAAACATCTTATAAATATTTTCCTTATATGAAATTGCTTTAGTAATTTTTACATTTTTCCCCCACACCTGTGACCACCGGTCCAGCTCAATATTATGACCTAAGTTTTGTGCCCACTTTATCATACCATTTTGGACCACTTCATCTTGGGTCTTATTATCTAAAAGTATACATAAATTTTCTTGATCAGTTTCTCATCAGCATATATCAATATCTTATATATTTCTGTTATTTTTTCATAAAAGCCTGTCGGCTTAGCTTTGCTATATCTTGATTCAATTTGTGTTTTTTGCCACCATGTTAAAGTTTCTATTGGTTTTAGTTCATTTCTACTGTCTAGTAAGTCTTCGTATCTTAGGATTGTTTCTTCCTGAAGTAAGTTAGGGTTTGTAAAGGCTTCTAATGGAGCAACCCATTTTGGTATCTTGGTGTAAAACTTGTTTTTAGATACTTCCGAAACCTTCAGTAGAGAGGATCTAATAAGATGTTGTTTGAAATATTTGTGAGTATCTGCACTCCCATACCATGTAAAGGCGTGCCTACCTAACAAAAGTTCATGTCCTTCTAATTTCAAAAGTCTTGTATTTTCTAAAGTAATCCAGTCTTTTAACCATGTCAGAGCAGTTGCTCTATTGTAAAGAAGCCAATTTGGTAATGCAAACCCAGCTCTCTCTTTGGCATCTTGGCATCTAGTCTTGATGTTACTGTGGCAGGGATCCTGGTGGCCAAGTCAGGTGTAACAAGGTACGGGGCCATTTTACAGGCCAGGCTGAGTTGGAAGAAAGCCTTCTTTGCAGCTGCATTAACTTGCTTCTCCAGTAATCTGGATTAAGTATGACCCCAAGGCTTTTAACTGAGTTTGCAAGGGTCAGCTATACTTCACTGAAAGTGGACAATGTCCTTCAAAGCCTCCACCTTCCCAATTAGCATTACTTCTGTATTTCCAGGTTGTCCTGGGTCAGTCAGGAAAGATGGACTCCTCAAGAGGAGAGGACTCCTCAGGAGAAGAGGAGTCCTCTATAGACAGCTGTGAATCAGCAGAAGCCAGCAAGCAAGAAGATGAGCTGCAGGCTTGTCAGAGTTCACAGCCGGCAGCTGATACAGAGCCATCAGCACCTTCCAGCCCAGTTCCAACAGATGAAACCAAGGTGGTCATTACCAGCCCTCCAGTTTCACCCACACCCTTTGAGCCCAGGAGATGAAGGCTTAGAATGGAACTCTAGGGGAGAGTTCCCAACACCAGCTGCTTGCTGATGGTGAGTAACTGCAGGGTTACTCCCAAGCAGTTGGCTGCAAGTAAGACCTTCCAGCAGATGCTTATAAAAGCCAGTCAAGGGAGACTGCTTGATGTGGAAGGAACAAGTCGTCACCTGGTGAACTCTGTGACTACAACTCCTGACTCTGCTTTGCCCCAGTGACCTTTGGGGCCAGCTTTGGACTTGGATCTTGGACCTGCTCGCTCTTGTGTACAACTTTGGACTGAATGACTCTGCCTTGTCTGACTTCTGCAACCCTAACTTTGGACTGAACAACCCTGCCTTGCCTGACTTCTGCAACCCTGACTTTGGACGGACATTGATGCTGACTCTGGTCCCTGACTGTGACTGCACCCAGCCCCCAACACAGAGTTTAGTTTCAATTTGTTTACTTATAGCCAGTAAACCACTGCAGCCAGGCAGTGATTCAGAACCTCTATCGCATTGCCAGAAGATTTGGGTAAAGATATATAGAGCTGAGTATCATCAATGTATTGATGACAGCCAACCCCAAAACTATGAATGATTTGTCCTAAGGGCTTTACATAGAGATTAAAAAACATGGAAGTTAGAATTGCATCTTGTGGATCCCCACAAGATAGGTCCCACACCGATGACTTGTTTTTTTCATTTACTGTTAGGCAGTGAATTTCTCTGTGCTGGCTGCCTTCCCACTTGCCCACCTGTGATGGATTGCTGGGGCACCATATGACATAGTAGACTGAATGTTAGGTTTTTAATTTGTAATATTTGGATTTTCAAATTGTAATATGTCGATCATATTGTGTATTTAATCATTGGAAGCTGCCCTGAGCTCTGCTTGGCAGGGAAAGGATCGGGATATAAACTGAATAAATTATGATGATGATGACGATGACGACAGCTGGTTTCCAACAGCAACCCTTTGAGTCCGATCCGTGAGGAATTATTTGAACCAGTTCATTGCATACCTACTTCAGGCGCCTCAACAAGATGGCATGATCTACTGTACCAAAGGCTGCAGATAAATCCAGTAAGAATAACAGAGAGGCTTGGCCTTTGTCTACTCGCAGACAGAGGTCATCAACTAAAGCTAGACGAGCCATCTCTGTCCTGTAGCCTGTTCTGAAACCAGACTGAAAAGGGTCTAGAGCAGATGACTTATCCAAGAAGACTTGGAGTTGGTTGGCTACTGCTTTCTTAATCACACTGCCCAGAAAGGGTAGATTAGAGACCAAGTGATAACTGGCACATCATTTTTCTGAAGGAATGGCTCTTTAGGTATTGGCCGAATAACTGCCTCTTTGAGTGGTTGAGGGAAGATGCCCTGAGTTAATAATTGATTTATAATAGTTGTTAAAAGGCTGATATGGTCCTTACATGATTTTATCAGACAGGATGTGCAAGGATCCGGGGTACAAGTAGTGGCCTTCACAGATCCTAGGATCCTGTTCATATCTATCACAGCGTGGGTCAAAATGATCCATAACTAGCCCAGATGGTGTATTAAACCTTTATTCTGTGTTATAACTGACATCCATATCAGACCATATTCTCGATATTTTATCAGCAAAAAACTGATTGTTTGTTCCTGGGACATTAGAGGCTCAGATTCAGGTAGCATCAAATGCTACCTTGAACAGCTGGTATAAGCATGAATTAGCTGATGCTATAGTAGTTGAGAAATAAACTTTCTTTGCCACTGTCACTGCCATTTCATAGGTCTTACAGTGAGCTCTTTCTATGGCAGAAAGACAGGATAAAAAATCCACTAAATAAATACGCATACACGCCACTAGTTGTTGGTGCTTGGTGATCAGCCTGGGTTCTCTTTCCTCTCTGGATTCAACGAGGCTGAAGTTGGTTCCTTCTTCCCAGCTCCTTATTCATTCCTTATTCGGGTCTTATTCATGAATTCATCCATAAAGAGTGAGGAGAGTTTGAAAGCTCTGAACCCCAAAATAAGATTTGGACCCCCAAAGTTCATACACCCGCATGTTTAGCGAACTCCCCCCTTCGAGGGGACATACGCTGTGTCCTGGTCCAAAGCGTGGTTCTTGTGCCAGCTACTCCAAAGTGAGACACCCCCAGGACAATCACACAGGCAGATACTGGGGCCAAGCTGTACCCCAAAACAATCTTTGGACCACCCCGAAGGACTCATCCCCATGCTCTGGAGACTGTCCCCTGAATGATGACATACAGTGATGCCCAGTCCAAACACTGGTTCCGGAACCACAGGCTTTCATTTCAGGTGCACGCAAGAACCCCGTATTTCAAAAAAAGATTTGAATAAGGAAGTGGTTTGACTGTTTGCCCACTACATCCCGGAATAAGATTTGGACTGCCACATCTCATACATCTCCATGTTCAGTGAACTCTCCCCTTCGAGGAGACATATGCTGTGTCCCAGTCCAAAGCGTGGTTCTTGAGCCAGCTGCTTCAAAGTGAGGTGCCCCCAGGGAAGTCACACAGGCAGATAGTGGGGCCTGGTTGCACCCCAAAATAATCTTTGGACCACCCCAACTGAAACATCCCCACGCTCTGAAGAATGTCACCTGCAAAAAGATATACAATCAAGCCTAGTCCAAACACTGGTTCTGGTGCTACGAGCTTCTATTCAGAGTGCCTCCAAAGGCCTGTATTTCAAAGAAGATTTGAATAAGGAAATGCCCCCTGCACTCAAAATGAGATTTAGACTTACACACTTCACACACCCTCATGTTCACTGGACTCTCCCCTTCAAGGGAACATATGCCGTGTACTGGTCCAAAGCGCGGCTCTTGTGCCAACCGCTCCAAAGTTGCGGTGCCCCAGGAAAATCACCACAGGCAGACACTGGAACCAAGCTGCACCCCAAAACAATCTTTGGACCACCCCAACTGATACATCTCCACGCTCTGGAGACTGTCCCCTGCAAGATGACATACAGTGATGCCCGGTCCAAACACTAGTTCCGGTGCCATGACCTTTTCCAGTGCAAAGACAGCCCCCCAATCTCAAACTACTCATCACCTTCAATAATACAGCATCTAATTTCAACATGTAGATTGGTATCAGAGCTTGCAACACACCCTGATGCCAACTCTGCTGCCTCATACACCCAGACAACACAATCACTGGACTTAACAACATCAACTATGCCATCTCAGGCTTATTCACCTTCTCATCTTCTAACAGTGTATTTGTCATCAAATGTCAACAATGCCCTTCAGTTCTCTATATAGGAGAAACAGGTAAAACCCTACACCAAAGGATAAATGGACACAAATCTGACATCAAGAATCACAAAACAGAGAAACCTGTAGGAGAACATTTCAACCTCCCAGGGCACTCCACTGTTGCGAGCTCTGGTACCAGTCTACATGTGTAAATTAGATGCTGTATTGTTGAAATTTGAGATTGGGGGGCTCACTCTGCAGTGGAAAAGGTTCCCCCCTTTCCTTATTGAAATCTTTTGGGAGGCACTCCAAATAGAAGGTCATGGCTCTGGAACCAGTGTTTGGACTGGGCACCACTGTATGTCATCTTGCAGGGGACAGTCCCCAGAGTGTGGTGATATGTCAGTTGGGGAGGTCCAAAGATTGTTTTGGGGTTCAGCCAGGCCCCACTGTCTGCCTGTGTGATTGCCCTGGGGGAACCACACTTTGGAGCAGCTGGCACAAGAACCGCGCTTTCGACCAGGACGCAGCATATGTTCCTTCGAATTACAGAGTCCGCTGAACATGTGGGTGTATGAAATGTGGGGGTCCAAACCTCATTTTGGGTACAGAGGGCCCTTTATTCAAATCTTCTTTGAAATACAGGCATCTGGGAGGCACTCTGAATAGAAGCTCATGGCAATTCAGAACCAGTGTTTGAACCGGGCATCCCTGTATGTCACCTTGCAGGAGACAGTCTCCAGACCTTGGGGATGTGTCAGTTGGGGTGGTCCAAAGATTGTTTTGGGGTGCAGCCTCAGCCCAGTGTCTGCTTATGTGACTGTCCTAGGGGCACCACACTTTGGAGCATCTGGCACAAGAACCACGTTTTGGACCAGTACACAGCATATATTCCCTGGAAGGGGAGAGTCCACTGAACATGCGGGTGTATGAAGTCTAAATCTCACTTTGGGTACAGAGGGCGCTTCGTTATTCAAATCTTTTTTGAAATACAGGCCACACTTTGGAGCAGCTGGCAAAAGAACCACGCTTTTGACCAGGAAACAGCATATGTCCCCTCGAAGGGGGGAGTTCACTGAACATGGGGGTGTATGAAGTTTGGGGGTCCAAATCTTATTTTGGGGTTCAGAGCTTTCAAACTCTCCTCAGTGTTTTTGGATGAATTCATGAATAAGATGCAAATAAGGAATGAATAAGGAACGGGGAATAAGGAACCAACTTCAGCCTCCTCTGGATTCAACATGCTGCTTACATACTGATCCCCAGCCTGCTGCTAGAGCTCTTTTGTTCTCCAGTCCACATTGTGGGGCTTCTCTTTGTGGGACTGCCCTCCCAAACCATTTCAGAATTCCCAGCTGGCTCATTGACTTGCACCGTGCCTTTCTGCTACATTCCTTTGATAATGTTCAGTTCTATTTGAACTCTGTGCTTCTAAATGTTTGGTCTTAGTGTCCCCTGAATAATCAAAACAATTTTTCCTGCCGGCACTTAAATCTTCCAAAGAGTGCTTATCCTTAAGGGCCTGAACAGACCATTGATCTTGCATCGCTATCTTTCTAAGGCAGTAGTTCTTAACCTTTAGGCTGCTAGTGTTTCCCTAAGTATACAATATTACCATCAAATGCTCCCCTTCAATATTGTATTCATTTATTTAATCAGATATTTATATGCCACCCTTCCCAACGACCACAGTGGTTCACAGCAGGTCACAAACACCCCCCCCAAAAAAAAAATCCTACCTCGCGGGTAATAGACAATTAAAATTAAAAAGTCAAGAAAGAGATGGCTATAAAAATGTCACTCGAAATAATACCCTCCTTAAATACCTGCAAAAACTAATTGTGTTGCTTTAAAAAAGAAAATAGAAAAACCACAGCTATAACATTTTACCTCAAAATAATACCCTCTTTTAAAAAAAAATTAACTGCCAACTGTCCATCTAAGAAGAATGGTCTTACATAGCTTGCAAAAGGTGGGTCACATAGGGATCTTCCACAACTCTTTGGGGAGTGCATTCCATTTCACTCAAGCTGCCACCACCCAAAGCAGGTACCTGTGCTGTGGCCAAATGGACCACGGTCTGAAGGACAGTCAACCAGCAGGGAATTCTGGGAGGATCTGTGCACTCATAGGGTCGCCAGGCCTCCTGTTGATCAATAACCACTGCTGTTACCTGCCACCACTCCAAGTAGCAGTGGGACAAAAATTAAAACGCTGCCAGCCTCTGTCCTGGTATGTCACTTCTAGGTACTTCCTAGACAATGCATAGCTGTAGGAATCACTGGAAACTCTGGTTTTACCCATTGTCGCTTCCAAGTTGTACCCAGAAGTGATATAGTGACATCACATCCCCCCCGTCTCCACCTCTTAACCCATCTTCTAGCACTCAGAGAAAGCAACAGCAGTTCTTTGCTTTCTTGGCTGCTGACTGATATATATTCATATTTAATGGTGGCAATAGGTCTATCCAGAGGGACATAGGGTTGCCAGGTCTTACCTTGTCCCTGGTGGGGGGTGGGAGCTCTCCAGGAGTGTGGGCGGGGGCAATAACCCAACATGATAACATCATACGAAAGTAACATTATCATGCCGGGGACATCACACAGTGACATTCTGGTATTTTGGGCAAAACTCTATGGTTACCATAGACTTTGCCCAGAATACCAGAGAAGAAGAAGAAGAAGAGAAGAGATTGGATTTATACCCCGCCCTTCACTTGGAGTCTCAGAGCGGCTTACAAACTCCTTTCCCTTCCCCTCCCCACAACAGACACCCTGTGAGGTGGGTGGGGCTGAGAGAACTCTGACACAAACTGCTCTTTTTCAAGGACAGCTGTGTCAGAGCTTGTGACTGACCCAAGGTCACATCAGCAGGTGCAAGTGGAGGAGTGGGGAATCAAACCCGGTTCTCCCAGATTAGAGTCTGCACACTTAACCACTACACCAAACTGCCCCTCGCATGTTGATGTCACTTTCACATGATGTCATGCTGGGTCATGGCTGTTGGGGGCAGGGCTGGCAATCCTAGATGGACATGACACTTAAGTGTACACATGAGGAAAAAATCACATCTGATTCTATCCTCATACAACAATACAATATATCTTCATACAACAATACAATATATTCCTAGCTCTACGTGACACTACCTATTATTAAACTTTTAAGTTAAGAATTTGGCAGAACTCACAATAGCGGACTTACACATATACCATTTAAGGAGAACCAATGAGGTTATTGCCCTTCTCTGTGTTTTAAACTACATGTGATAAATTCTCCAGGAGCAATTGTTTTTCTAGCCACTGGTTCTACACAGAGGAACTATTTTTCTAAACAATTAAATCACCCTGTATTCTAGTTATGCATACATTCATTTGATTAAAAGGGGTGGTGCCTGACCTGTATTTGATAACTCTGCTATGGTTATTGTGAAGGGATATTAGGAAGTATAAAAAATCACAACAAATGCTCACAAAATTATGTGCAGGGTGACTGCAGCAGAACTCAGCATGAAGCACAGGATCCTTAGCAGCAGAACCCTCAATCAGGTTTCAGACTGTGATTGCCACCATCTAGGTGGTAGCTGGAGATCTCCTACTATGACAACTAATCGCCAGAGATCAGATCACTTGGAGAAAATGGCCACTTTGTAAGGTAGACTCTATGGCATTATACCCCATTGAAGTCCCTCCCCTCCCCAAACCCCACCCTCCTAGGGTTGCCAAGTCCCCACGGCGCTGGAGCAGGGGACTCCAGCATTGCTCCGGGAGTGTGTGAGCGTGCGTGAAGTGCGCGCGCGCCACATTCACATCACCCGAAAGTGATGCGATCACGTCGGGCACGTTGGGGCGGGGCCACGATCATCCGAGGGAAAACCATAGAGTTTTCCCTCGGATGAT
>NW_015172076.1:271237-289468 GCF_001447785.1 Gekko japonicus
AGTGCATTCCATTTCACTCAAGCTGCCACCACCCAAAGCCTTGAAGATGCTTTGCTGTAATTCCCCAGGCCTGGGAACTGTAACTGCTTTGGGCGCAAAAATGCTTGCTTGCTGTGTTTGAGAGAAAACTTTATTGGCTTCGCAGGTGGGGGGGACAGTTTGAATATGCTATAAGTTAGTAGCCATCTTATTATAGGGCATTCTTAACACAGGCTGTTTACATGTACTTTAGTTCTGCGTTACCATAATAAACACTTATCTTCTGAAGAAGCCTAGGTGTGTGGATTACCTGCCTAAAGTTCCTGACAGGTATTTCCCAACTTGGAGCTGTCAACCCTATTTCAGACAGAAGATATGGTGCTAAAAATTACCCCACCTTGGGCCCAGTTCAGACATCACAGACGCAATGAAGAAGCGCGCAGCGCGGCGAACTGGTTTTCTTTTTTTGTGTACACTACGAATGCGCATGCTCCGTTGGGTGCGTGTGCGCATCCACGGAGATGTGGGGGGGAAAAAACCCTTTTCCGCAAGGGGACATGGGCGGGCGCCGGATACCACCGGAAACGCGATCAGACGCCCGCCCTTGCCCCGCAGTTTCTGGAAACTAGTACCTCCAAGGTACTAGTTTTTTGCTGCGCTTTTTCGGCAGGAAGCCTCAGTTGTGCCACGGAAGCACTACGCTTCCCAGATGTGCTGGTGAGATCGCGACCGGAAACTCCGCTTGTCTTCCGTATCTCTTGCGTGGCTAATGTTGCGTGTGACCGCAGCCTAAGTATGGTTAGTGTGGTTGTCTGAATGTAGGCTACTCTACTAAGTATGATTTAGTTAGGGGTTTTTTACATCAGGATCTGAAACCATGGTTCAGAGTTGATTTATTAACCCCAGTTAGTCTTAACTATAGTTTTGTAAACTGGGCTTATTTCCTGGCACCACTTCCCTGGACTTGAGAGTGAAAGCGATGAAATCAGTATTTGTTTAGGCAAATAAGGATACGAATGATAATCTGCAATCTGAATCTTGGGTTTCCCAAATAAACCCCAGATAACATAAACCATGATTTTGTGTTATGCCTGAACCGAGCCCTAGAGAACCACCCTATACCAACTTCCAATGTTCTTTTTGCTGTGTTCAGACATCAATAATTTCCTAATAGTTTATCCAAAACCTGAAGTCAATCTAATTGCCACATAATTCCGGTTTATTGTTTTTTTAAAAAATTACTATGGGTGATTTATATTCATAGCCAGCTTTTTAATTTGTTCCTCAGAACACATTTTGTTCCTTAGCATTATAACCATTTCTTCTTTACAATAAGGAACAAGACTGGACACATTTAAAAAAAAATATTAACATATAGCCAGTGGTCCTTTATAAACTTTTGGACAGATGACAGGAAGTTTACTAAAACATTAAGGAAATGGTTAAAAAGAAGTAGTTTTAAACCTATCCTTGTTGCTATGAATGAAACATAAATATTGCTGGGCGTTCCAGCTGCTGATTTATCTTTCCAGGGAAGAAAGGCAATAGAATGAAATATACAACAGAGGACTAGCGTTTGTAATGCCCCCTCCCTCCCATTAAAAGATCTAAAAGGGGAGGAAAGCCTCAATAGAATAAAGCTAGAGATGCTGTAACACTTTACTCCTAAAACAACCAAATGTGGGAGAAAAAGCTTACAATGGGAGCAACGCTCAGACTCTGAATAGCAGCTTCTAGGGGCCTATTTAGAAGACTTTTGTGTGATTGCTATGCTGAGAAAATGTGGAATTTAAGCTGTTGTTAAATGCAGATAAAGGTCAGAGAGCAAGATCTCCACCAACCATCATTTGCAATATTTTTTAACTTCTTTTATGCACAGAAGGAATCCACAGTGCCAAAGCTAGGCAGGACTCATGCAAAATAAGGTATTCCTGGCAACCATGAGGTATTTACTGCTGTTAACAAAGGCCAGCATAGAAATGCATTTGAATCTCAGACGCAGACAACGGTTGGAGAAAGAGTCCTAGGAGGTATTCACTTTCTGCCCACTTGCTGTTGATTAGAATGATATAATAGAGTTTTATTTAGAAATGTGTTAGATCCCTGCTGGAGCAGCAATAGCTTTTTCTCTGTGCACAATCAAAATATTATTAGCTTCATACCACTTGAAAAGTTACCAGTGTCGGTATAAACTCTACCGTACTGCTGTGCGTGTTAACTGAATGCCTTATTTCAGTTAGTTCTCTAAAATTGATTTGCATATTTCATCTTATAAATCTTTGCACAAATAAGGCAGGATTAGTGTTACTTCAATGCTTTCAATATTAATATTACCTAGACATTAATATTTATGAGATTATATTAAAAATGAACACATTTTAATGACATCGATATTTAAATATCAATATTTTCATGACATTTATTTAAACTTCAATGAAGCCTGAGCAGCAAATTCTTTTCTTGTTTCTCTTTTCCAGATATAGCTGCTGAAATCCTACTGATACTCTAGTCTTGGGGGGGGGGATGACTGTACTGTTGATATATTGTGGGTTGACGAGATTGTGCAACTGTCCCTGAATCATGTACTCAGGTTAGTAAACCATGTGTAATAGATTATTGGATTTCTAGCACTGGGTTTCAACCTGTTCTTAGTGTTTCCCTGCTCAGTGCTATATACATTGAACAGAAAGCGGTTCCTTTCATGATTAAATATGCAGTTCAGAAACAGAAATCAGATGGCAAAGTTTGGATTATTTCCTGCCAAAATAGACTCTCCTCTTACTTAGCAGATCAATATTAGCCAATTTGAAATTGCCAATAAACATGTATATGTTTACCAACCTGGCCTTTGATATGCACCAAAGACTCTGCATAATATTGTGAGATTTTACTGCTGGTGGCAACAATCCAGTGCACACTGATTGTCCACAAATCCCACTGAAATCCACGTGGCCTAATTTTGCATTGGAATGTGTCCAACATCTGTCTTTCACATCTTCATCTTGATCCTTCCTCAGAGGTGCTGAGAGAAGTGTACCTAATACTGCCCTCCTCCATTTTATCCTTCCAGCAATGATAGGTTAACCTAAGACAGTATGACTGAGTGGAAATTTGAACCCAGTTCGCCTTAGTCCTCCATTATACTGCACTGGCTCACAAATACAGGGGTCTATATTTGGTCAACACTGTTTAATGAAACTCTGTTGACATGATCCTGCATGATTTCACACACACTGAATTACAATGTAAGTTTATTGAACACAAAAGCAACACTGGGATAGGTGGTACAGGGTAGTGGCAAGACACATGATGGGAGCTCTAAGAGATCCAAGTCCTTAGTTCAAATGTCACCTCAGTCATGACTGTGCTGGGAGAGTTATTTTGGCACTCAATTGTACCCATTTCCCATCCCACCATAACTTGTAAATGAAGGTCATGAGACCAGCCTACTTTATAGTGTTGGGATGTGAAGTCCTTTGGAAAATTCAGGGATGGGGGAAGCAATGGGGTGGATCCTGCTTCTGTCCTACAGCTCTACTGATCAAAGTTTATTTATTAAAATATTTGTGCCCCACCTGTTCTTTTGGCTCAGGTTTGAAGCCTTTCTATCTAAGGATATGGATACCATTCCCTAGGTGAGGCGGAGAATTCCCCGCTTTCATGGGCTCCTGCCCACTGCTGACCAGTAGGAGGAAACTCCCCAAACCCCTGATGCCATGCACGATGTGCTGACATCACCTGGAAGTGATGTCAGTGCATCAGCGACGTCATGGGGTTGATGCTCTGCTTCTTGGGCAAAACTCTACGGCTATTTTTACCATAAAGTTTGCCCAAAAAGCAGAGTGTTGCCCACAATGTCACTTCAGAATGCCCCCCCCCCAATCCCTCCTGTTGGAAAAATTGGTAAAAAATAGTTAAATATTCAGAGGTTGCAGTGGATCTTTGCTTCACTGGAGAGGAGGCATTTTCTTCTATTTAAAAATCTTTATTTCTAAGGGAAGGGTTCACAGGAAATCTGCAAAACAACAAAGACACCTAAGGCTACATCTTTACACTTAGAACACACAGTCTACAACAATGGAGATTCTTCTTTCTTCTTGACCCCTAGAAGGAAATCACCTGAATACATTAACCAATGATTGTGAGTAAACAGACTTCAGTTTTGTGGGCTTTGTTTCCATTGGCTCTGTGCCAGGTTTCCTTCCAGGTCAGTCTAAACAATAGTAAACACACATTAACCCTATAATGACTGAATTTTAGACATTGCAACACACGTATTTCCAACACCTCTGACAGTGCGACGAGGGGACCTGGTAACCCTATCTAAAGATCTTCCTTCTTGAGACTTAAGCGGCTTCTTTTTTTGAGGAAGAGTCACTTAAGTTAGAGGAAGACTACTTAGAGTATTGTTGGCTCCATCTCTCTCACTCTCCAGATATAAATACACACACATACAAGATATAATCAAGAGCACATGGCAGACATGGAGAGGCTGAACTGAGAGGCTGATCATTCCTAAGTACTTGCCCTCTCAGAATAATGAACCCTAAATTCTACACTTTCATAAGTTGTAGTGGCTTTTGGTGTGGGCATGATCTTTTAAAACAAAATGAGCAAATGTGTATTATTTATTGAATTTCCAAGTCTTTAATCATGTATCTTATCATAAACATATTTGCAGATGCATGGAATAGATTTGCGATTGTTTTAATGCTAGAATGTTTTTTTTAATAGCAGCATCCCTCCCTTATTAACTAAGGGAGTTCTATAGAGTGCTCAACATTTTAAATGCACAAATTAAAATAGAAAGTGGCAGCAGCATGATTACTTTTTGTAATTAACTGAAGTGTTTTCCTGCTTAGAAAATATCAAATACTAAAGAGCTTGTGTTGTTCTTTTGTCTGTGTTGAACTGGGAAACAGCCTTTCCAAAGTTCATGCATAAAACTTCCAAAGCTTCTTAGATCTCATTAACATACATTTTAACATATGCATGATACAAAAAATGTAGCTAATGATTCTGCACTTGGGCAGCCTTTTTACACTAGCATTTATTCACAGAAAGGCATGCTGCACAGGATTAACGGGCAATTGTGATGGTAATTTGAATCAATTATTTTAAAGATAAAGATACATAAAAAGAACTTAAACTCCACACACATAGATACATGCAAATATATTACATTTATCCTTCTGTTCAGTCACAAATGTGTTTGTAACTTGCTAAGTCATTTTGTGTAGAAGATTTTAA
This sequence comes from Gekko japonicus, assembly GCF_001447785.1. Classification (NCBI taxonomy): domain Eukaryota; kingdom Metazoa; phylum Chordata; class Lepidosauria; order Squamata; family Gekkonidae; genus Gekko; species Gekko japonicus. The sequence goes on from NW_015172076.1 coordinate 276,467, forward strand.
AAGGTTAAGTTGTATCCTGGTTGCAATATAAGGATATGCAGAAGAATTCATGCCCATGCTACACTTATCCTTCTACCCAGCACTAACGTTTTTGTGTTTACTAAGCCATTTGTACTTAGCACTACCATTCTGATTTGTTACACTAGGTCTGAATGAAATACATTTGTACGAGATTCAACTTTCTTTTAAGAAATAATAGTAGTTAAGGGACATTTCAATAAAGTTCAGTTCTATTAAGTGCTGCAGAACTGAGATATGTTGAAAAGGAACATCCATTACGTACAAAGTGCTGATGTTATAAAGTAAGACACATTCCCTTACAAAAATGGTTGTCACTGAAAAATAACGGATTTATGGCAGTGTGGTTCCCAACGAGAAGAAGGTCTACAAAGATTTGAGGCTTCATGCGTTAGGAGTATCAGTATAATTTTCACAAACCTGACCTAAAGACAGTAGAACATGGAAACATCTACTACTTTGACACTGATGTGAGACTGAAACTCTCTATGTAGCCTGTGTATAAAGAGCTGAGATTGTTTGTACATACATTTTTTATATACAGCAATTGTTACGCTATTTCAGTTTTGCATGTATCACAGGAGATCCATCATTCTAATGCTAGTCCTATCTACAGACAACTTTTTGTTTCCTTCCCTGCCATTCTTTCAGTCCTAGTCCCTAACGTAAAATACTGAAGTCTGCAATCGTTAATTGACTAACTTTAAAATTGGGGGGAATAGGGTTGCCAACCTCCAGGTAGGGCCTGGAAAGCTCCCAGAATTACAACTGATCTCCAGACCAGGTAGATCAGTTCCCCTGGACAAAATGGCTGCTTTGGAAGGTGGACTGTATGGCATTATACTCTGCAGAGGTCCCTGTCCTCCCCAGGTTCCCCCCTCCCCAAGACGTTCCAAATCTGGAGTTCATTACCTTAGAGGGGAGGGCAGGAGCAAATAACTTCTTAGCAATGTATGTGCTGTACACAGAAAAGGACAAGATCAGCTCCAGGCTTTTGCACCTCCAGACGGTGGCTGAAGATCTCCCACTATTACAACTGATATCCAGGCGACAGAAATCAGTTCACCTGGAGAAAACAACCACTTTGGAAGGTGAACTCTATATCATTATACCCCACAGAGGGCCTGCCCCTCCCCAAACCCCTCCCCATCCTCGGGCGATGGAGAAGGAAATGGCAACCCACTCCAGTATCTTTGCCAAGAAAACCCCATGGACAGTAACAAAAGGCTAAAAGATACGACGCTGGAAGATGAGCCCCTCAGGTTGGAAGGTGCCCAATATACTACTGGGGAAGAGCAGAGGGCGAGTAGAAGTAACCCCAGAAAGAGGCACTCCACATCACTTACCTTAAAATAGCTATCAAATCTGGAGGTAATGAGTAAAGTGGCAAAAGTCATGTAGTACAGATTATACATGAAATTGATAAAACCAGGTATGTGAGAGCTGTGCAAAAACTGTGACCGACTTTCAAATGCGTCTTGCTTGAAGTGCCCATTGTTTGGGAGTCAGGCCTCACTTGCTCACAAGCAGTATTGCAAGCTGTCTTGCATATGCACAATGGCAGCATTCAACTCAATATCCAAGTGATAGCTTAATACATGTGTTCTATAACTATGGTCCAGGTCATTCTAAAAGTGGCCAAGTCAGATATTATGTGCTTCTTTTTCACCTGTGCAATTGACAGTATTCATCCTGCTCCTCCTCTGCCACGGGACTCAAACTCTGTTCTGCTCCTTTCCTCCCTTGTTTTTCACAGACAGGATCCTTTCCTTTCCCTTTTTTCCTTTGTGTTCTGTGTTTGCCCCCACAGCCGGAACAACGAGACGGACAACAGTTTGTCTCCTTGTCTGATATGTGGGCGAGCCACCAACCCCGGTCTTGGGCCATTAATCTGGCTTGCGACCAGCAGCCCAGCCACAGGTAGCCTCCCAGGAGCGCCTACCCCTGAAACCTTACAGCTTGCAGAGAGGAGCTTACCCAAGAGGCTCCCAGAGGGGATCCTCATTCACCACCCAGGGCCTTAATAGCCTGCAGGCCGTTCCTAAAGACCCCCGGTTCCCAAAACACGGGACGGCTTGAGGTGCTCACCATTTTCCGCTTCCTTATCTCTGCCCTATTCGCAAAGTAAAGCCTTTGCTTTGGCTGACGCAGCCACCTAACCACTTAAGGCGGCCCTGATCCCTTGCCGGATGTCTTCTAAAAATAACTTATTGCCCTTGTTTGACAAGTGAATACCATCCTCCCTGTATAGTTCCGTCTTCCCGACCACTATTCCAGAGTGTGGTAGATATTGGCCCAGACCACCCTCCATCACCTTCTGGATTTGTCTGTTCACCTTGCGACGAGCCCGGTCAATGCATCTAGGATCCCCCAGGTTGCACCATACGCTGTTGCCGTCCCGCCTTCCCCGCGGTGGCAAACCAGCCCCCGGCCGCCATTGCCTTCGGCGGCACTCCTCTATGTCTGTGAAAGTCTTGAACAATTTCATTTCAAGTTCCTATCCTCAAAGGTGCACTTCTCCTAACTAATACACGTTTAGGCTGCGATCACACACACTAAATAATCCACTTTCAGACCACTGTCCAACAGGATTTTGCCAGTTCACACAGTAAAAATCCAGTTGGAAAGTGCACTGAAAGTGGATTGAAAGTGGATTATTTAGCGTGTGTGACTGCAGAATTTTAACCTTGGTCATTTTCAATATTCTGGGTTGGATCCAGAAGCAAAATTCTTCTAATTGAGGGGAGAGGCAATTTTTGAAGATCCCCTCCCTGCAGACTTCCAACACCCCTCTCATGGTATTCCTGAGTGTTTCCAGTCCTCCAGGAGAAGCTTTGTGTGTGTGTGTGACATTTTGGGTTGCAGTGGTAGAGGGAAGGAAAGAAAGTTCTGTTCCACTGACAGAAATCTCTTCCATTAGTGGAGACTGTCCATGGGATCCAAGCCAGAAGTGCATTAGTGTGGAAGAGTGGAACTCCAAGCCCTGGAACCAGCAGTGAAACTGACAACCACTTTCCTAGCCATGGATGTGCGCATTTTCAGGAATTTCCAAATCTCTTCCAAAAGAGGGAAGGGTCCTCACTATGGAGGGCTCATTCCTAATGGAGAAACAACCTGTTTGTAAGTTTATATATTTGTCCTTTGAGCGGAAAATTGTTTTAGAGGGGACCACTGCGGTGGCTCAAGTGGTTAAGACGCTGAACTGCAGGCTGTGGAAGGTCAGTAGTTCAGCAGTTCAAGACCCAGGTTGCCACATGACGGAGTGAGCTCCCGTCTCTAGTTCCAGCTCCTGCCAACCTAGCAGTTCGAAAGCAAGAAATTGCAAGTAGATAAATAGGGACCACTTCGGTGGGAAGGTAACAGCGTTCCGTGCATCTTGGTGTTTAGTCATGCCGGCCACATGACCATGGAAACATCTTCGGACAGCGCTGGCTCTTCGGCTTTGAAACGGAGATGAGCGCCGCAACCCTAGAGTCGGATTCGACTGGCTTTCGAGCAAGGGAACCTTTACCTTTACCTTACTGCAGCGAAGCTTTACAAGAACACACACACACAAATTACTCCCAATCCAGACAGTTTAAGCTGCCTTTCGTATTTACACACACCTGAGTCAGACAGCCATAAAGGATGGAGGGAAACACATCAGATTTGTACATTTGCTCGCCGTGAAATATGTTTTATGTTCTTAAATAATGTGGCAAACAACAGATGGGGAGAAGGAAGTGGTGGTAGCAGACTGGGGAGGAAGCCATGGGAAAGCAGTGTGAGAATGTGCATGTACAGTCGGCTTTTTTGCCTAATTGGGAACATATGCAAACTGTTGGGGTACAAACGAACCGTTTGTTGAGCATTCGACTGTGTGGATCACAACTTGAGGACAGCTTGCAAACTGAACTGTCAGGTGATCAAGCATCTCTGGATAGAAGTAACAACTATCAAAGAAGTTTTGAATAGCAGGGAGATCTAAGAAGCCAGTCGGTGGCACTAAGCATCTGACACCACTTCTGAAGGCAGTACAGGAATATAAAAGACAATGAGGCTAGGGCTCCAATTACGGGGAGGCTGGAAGTCCCAAACCCCTACATTTGTATTTATTTACTTGGTTTGTATCTGGCCTTCCTTCCCAATGGGGACCCAAAGCAGCTTATATTGTTTTCCTTTCCTCTCCTTTATCCTCACAGAAACCTTATGATGTAGGTTAGGCTAAGAGTGTGTAACTGGCTCAAGGTCACCCAACAAGCTTTATCACAGAGTGAGATTCGAACCTGGGTCTCTCAAATCCTAGTCCAACACTCTAACCACTACCCCACCCTAGCACACTGGGATGCTACTATTTAGAAGGCTCCAGTGGGGTATGCTATGGTCTGTGTTTTTCTATTCAAGGGCACACTGTAGTCCACCTGCTTGAATCTCTCCATGACACTGTAGCTATTTTCCTGATGGAGGAAGGAAGGCTTATCTTCAGTTCAGCATTGGTTGGTTTACTCTAGCCAGCTAGAACCACTAAACAGGATTTCTTTTTAGCTGGCTGGTTGCCTGCCTTCCCCTCTTCCCACAACAAGGCACTTGGTTTGGTCAAATGCTCGTCAGATTCTCTTTCTGTACCCCAACAGTGCCACATGCCTCAGTGTCTACATGCACTGGTTGAAACAACTTTCCACCCAACTGGAAGGTGCCTCAGTGTTTTAAAAATGCCAATCTCTTTGGGGCGATATGAGGATCTGAAAGTACTCTGACCCCCAGGTGAGCACAGCATATTGCTGTACCACAGAAGAGGAGTGAGTATGAGAGAGAGAGCAGTTGTGGCAATCATCCTCAAAGGTCTCCCCTCTCCGCCAGGGTTCTGAACCAATCTGTGTGATTTAGACCTCATGTAATTCCAAGTGATTGTCAGGAAATCAGAGTCAATGGAACTCTGCTGGATGGGAGGAGGAACTAGCCTTAGCTTAAGAAAGGTGAAGAACCCCCCCTCCCCCGAACAGGGATTTCATGGCTCTGGGAAGGAGTGTCAGCTTAGTCAGGCTTATATTTAGCTTTTAGTTAGGGTTTGGGGGGCTGGCCCAGGGAAGGCAGCTTATTTTATGTGACAAGCATCCTGTTAAGGGCCCGTCATTCCTAACTGGTTGTAAGCTCTGTGGAAAGGCAGTCTGTGTGGTAAAAGAGCAGCCTTGAACCTGCTAATTAATTATTGTATGGCAGTGGGTGTGGTTTAGCCAGGAGATTCGAAGATTGTCTGGCAACCTGAAACTCTAGCTCTTTTTATGGCAAGCTAGGGTTACTTTTTGGGCTGAGAGAGCTGTGATTCACCCAAGGTCATCCAGCTGGCTTCAAGTGTAGGAGTGACGAATCGAACCTGGTTCTCCAGATTAGAGGCCACAACTCTTAACCACTACACCAAACTGTCTCTCTGTCAAACTACTGACGTAACCTGACTGGAGAAAGGGGAATCAAATCTCCCTTCGGAGTTAATTTTCTTTACTTGACAGTCAGTTTTGCTTGATACAGTGAAGTCATCGACACATAACAGTTACCTTACTAAATACTTTATTTTCTGTTAAATAAACCTTTGTTGTTCATCTCCATCTGTGTCTTGTCTGTCAAGACAAATATCTATGAAAAAGGGATCTCTGTTTACTTCACAAATAAGTACAGTGTTGGTCGAGCAGGTTCCCAAATAAGTGACCTTCAGGGAGCACATAGCTCCCATGCTACCAAAACTTTATCAAAGCTTGTGTGTGTGTGTCCCACTTTTATTTAATTGTGGGCAGTTGGGGTTTAAAGAATCTATAGGAGAGTGAGGGGGACTGGACATTCTTCAATCCAGAAAGCAGTTGCCTCAGAAGCTTCCTCTCTCTTTCACCCCATAGCCACCACAGAAGCCTTAATGCAAGTGGCCATTAGGAACCACGCAGAGGAGCACTGGATTCCATTTGGGCTGGAATCCCCAAAACAAATTCTGAAGTCTTTTTGCTTCATGAAGATCGAGAACATGGAATGAAAGCAGCAAACATATTCCTTTCCTGAAATTTGCCTCCTGGAATTAAGGAGAAGGCAGGAGGACAGGATGTAGCCCATGACAAGATGGGGCCTCTGAATATTATTGTGTCATAGTAGAGAGACAGACAATGGTGTACAGAAATTTCACTGTCAAGGGAAGTGAATAACGAACGGAGTGATCTACTGTGAACCATTACCTCTGCCTTCCATCCTATATCTCAGTTGATACCCATTCCCTGGGAGAGTCTCCATTCTTCTAACCCAGCATTGGGGGATATTTCTCTTTCTGGACCCCACTTCTCACAAGCATAATGAGCATAATGCAGTAACACAAAGTTACCTATTTATCCCATTACATTGGGTAAAAATGACATAAAACGTAGATCCATTCTCATGTACCTAACTGGCATATCAAAATGAATTTCTTCATGCTGTGGCTTGTTAGAAAGGCAAAAGAATGAGCTACAATACGCTAATATACTTCAGGTGACTATGTAGATTAGGTAAAGTGCTATATGCTGTAAATCTTATAAAAATGTTGAAAAACTTGACTCTCTTTGATAATATGCCTTATATATAAAAAGGTAACTGATAGAGGCATTATTGGTATTACTTGTAAGGAAATTTATTAGCTTTCCAATAGTGTTTTAAAATTTGAAATTGGTCATTTAGTTCACAAGTGATAGCTCAAATTAGAAAAAGAAGGAAAAATTGGCTTTGACCATCTTGATTAGATCATAAAAAGCTTAAGCTACCAATCACATCAAAACATAATACATAGATATCTTTCAGAAAAACATAAACAAGTTTTGCCACCTTACCTGATACAGACATCTGCTCTGGCCCACAGACTATATTGCTTCCATGTTTTGTTTTTTATTTGGTAACAGGATAAAAAAATAATGCTCATAAGAACGTAGGCTTAGTTCTCACAATTCAACCCATGTAAGCAGGAATAGGAGGTTGCTGATATTAGTACAGCTTGTAGTCAGAACAGGAGACATGGATTCCCAAGCATGTTCTTAATTATTGTACATATGCCCTCGTAAATCTGGTTCCCAGTGCTCCTAGAATCATGTGAATCATTTGTACAGTACCCTGAAAAAATATGGGAGACTGGCACATGAAGAGCAGAAGGTGTGGCTAAACCTGAGGGAAGTCCAAGGACAGGGCTGGTGGATTTCATGAAGAGGCCTCAATCTTTCCCCTTATAATTCAAGTATTGAATGAAGATACAGTTAAAATGTACAACTGAATGAGTTGAGGGTTAAAGGGTCTTCGTTTTGAAGAAGCAAGTGACATTAAAGAAAGCAGAATTATTAAAGGAATGAACAAAAAGGTTCTTGCTCTATAATTTTAATAAGAAATAATAGCCACAGGTATTTATTAATATAAAATATTCATACACCCACCTTTCGCCTCATAACTGAAGACCCAAGGAGGGTAACAACAATAAACACAATACAAAATACACATAAACCTAACAGAATTGTTCAGTGCAAAAACCGGGCTATCTAACAAAGAGCATCTCCTTTAATGGTGATTTCCCCCCCCACACACACACACACATATACACAATGCAAACTCTCACATTGTCCTCACATTGTTCCTGCAATACCACTGACTCCCAGTAACACAGTTTTTGAGGACTCAGTTGCTGCAGCAGGAGGTGGGAAACATGAAAATACCACTCTGTGATGTCTATCTTCTTCTGAGTGGATTTTATTTGATACAAGCCCAAAAGTACTGAACTGAAAGAAGAGGAGAGGCATTTACAAACATATTAAAGAAATATGTCCTTATTTTGTCAGTGTTATGAGCCTTTTCGTGACAAGATGAGAATCTAAGGTGTCTGAGGAGGTCCCTGTTTCTGAATGGACTGTGCTAACATTCTTTCATCCCAATCTATTTGCAGCTAGTTGACTTGGGAAGGATGTGCGTGGATATGCACATCTGGATGTTTGAGGAAATGTGTGTATCCATTCAAATTCTGTCATAACTAATTATGAATAATACTGTCAATTAGACCTGAAACTGGATGAGAATTTTGTTGTACAATATTGGCAGAGAATGAAATTGTCAATACAACATACCAAGGTCAGTTCCTTTGCCAGGCAAGAAGGATCCCCCCCCTTCAGAGAAATGGCAATTGGGGTAATTTTTTTTAGCTCTCAACAACATGTTCCAACAGCTGGATCAGATTGGCTACATAATACCATGATATTATAGTCACTATGCAACCCCTAAGTGAACGGGAATGTACAATGAAGAAGTGCAGTAAAAGCCCCAGCAGCAATGGTAAAAAGCAAACAATGGTTGAAAATAGGTACTAAAATGTATGAAAAGTTTCACTGATAAATGTTTTTTTGTGAAAATTTCCACACCCCACAAAACGCCAGCTTACGTTGAATTTTAATAGTTGTACGAAGCTAGCAATGCTCCAAATCTATTACAAATTATTAGACCGCTATAATTTTCATATCCAGAGGCAGACAATCTTCTGTCCTGAGTTGTTTTCTTTTCTAGCTTGGAGACCAGCTTATTAAATTAAAAAGCTATTGTGATCATTTAAAGTTAAATACAAATTAGGAAATCATTCTAGCATGGTCAGAGGATATTAACCATGATATTACCACTAAAACCTAGGCAATGTTTCAGCTCTGCAGTGTTTATTCAATGTCGTAATATTATATAGAGAGCGACAAAAGAATCTGTGGTGGTTATGTGTGTACTAAATAGACTAAGTGTATGAATATTGTGAGAATTGGAAACCTGAAGCCACTAGGTGGGGTTGTAAACAATATAGTATTTGTTGCATGTTTCTGCTTTGCTGAAGCTGCATCTTGCCAAAAAATGTAAGACAAACAACGGTGAATCACTAATATAGAAATATGCAATTAAAAAAAACCTTACCACAAAATTGTGCTGTTTGAAAAATAAAGATAATTACATTATTCATAGCTATAAACAAAGTAACCCCATGCTTAGTGAACCTATTGTGAGCCGTACAATACAATTTAGAGCGTTTTTCTTTTTTCTCTCTCAGTGTCTATTTTTCTCATTGTTGCAGCACGTTTCCCTCTTGGTTGAATGGACTTATCAGCACCAACTTGACACAGGAAAGAATGGGGGAATCAGCAACTTCACGCAGCTATAAAAATTAATTTTGAACCTCCTTCTGCTATGTTTTATTTGGTCTAGAAGAAAGCATTCATCTGAGGGGTCTGTTCCACACGCACCTTGACACACAACAATGTGCATCTTAATTTTATGTTGCATTAAATATGCGTCCTGGTTTAAAAAGAGCTGACAAAGCCACAGACAAACAAAGCAGACCAAGCTCTTCCCAGTAATCTGAATCTGACTTTAATACCTTCTTCAGAAATCGCTTTGTTGCAAAAAAAATCATACTGCTGTGTTGTGTAATTTATGCATTCTTTTTCAGTGTAACATACGGAGGACAAGGTCACTTTTTACATCCGTTGAATGACTGAGTATATATTCTGGGGTTAAGATACTGTCTTGCTTTCTTGGATGTCCAGGCTTCTGTCTTTTAATAAATCTAGAGAGTCCCCCCTCCTTTTTTCCTACTGCCTTGCACATATAAAGTGTGTAACCGTGTAGCTTCTGGCAAAAACACCACTTTCATTGTTTGTATGTCATTATCAGCTCTGAAGATTGTCTTTGCAGTGTGGAAAATACATTCTATCCAGGTAGAATCATAATGGTTGACATCTCCCCCCCCCCCTTTCTGGGTCTCAATCAATTAGGCCCTGGCAAGCTTAGAAATCCGTCACGGGCTTTTCAGTTGTCCACTGATTCTTTCTCAAGATCATCACTCTTCTTCAGCTCAGGTTGTAATAGAAGAACTTAGCATATTGCTGAACAAGGAATATTTGGACTGAATTTAAATAATGTGCTATACAGTGAGGGAGGGACATCTTTGTATATTTGAGAGTAGCTGCACTGAATTGTAGATTATTGCTTATCTGTGAAGTTTAAGACCTTGGGCCAAATATATTTTAGTATAAGCAAAACAATAGCAGAAGTCAATGGAAATGTATATCGTTTAACAATATTTTAATCCAGTGTGGTCCTGTTTATGATAAAGTGGGTTGTTATGTAGTATTAGTCATCAAAGTACCTGAAGCAAGCTATGTGCTAATTAAGACTGTAGACATAACATGCTATCTAATATAACAACAGAAACAAACCAGAACAACAATCAAAAGAAAGACAACAGAAACAGTCATAAAGAGACAACTCAAAAGCCAGCAAATCCAGATTATTTAATACAGTTTTAGAACCTCAGCAACTGGAAAGTGTTTTCCTAAATAAAACGTATTGTTACTTGGTAATAGAGTGTGGTCAGAGAAGTTTATTGGAGGATTTATGTTGCAAAGGCAGAAAGTAATGTGTACCCATTCCCTAGTAAATTTCAACAGGGGAAATGAAAAAGCACACAGATAACAACACATATTGAGATTATTGTGACCCAGCCTGCAGCCCCATGTGGATTATAACATGTACATACATGAAGCTGCCTTATACTGAATCAGAGCCTCAGTCCATCAAAGTCAGGATTGTCTACTTAGATCAGTACAGGCTTCTCATTTGGTGATGGGACTTTTACACACTAACTCAGGGAATTACTTCAGGTAAACATGAATAGTATTAGGTCATCATTACAGCAAGGTTCCTCTGTTTCTCACCAGAATGTGGACCTCAGCAGATCGTCTTAGCTAGCAAATTCATAAAAATCCTATTTCAAAGGCACATGTGAATATGTAGCCGTGAGGCATCTGCATGATTAATAATAATAAAATGTGGCCAATGTCCAAAGGTCTTGAGTACATGTCTATAATTAGAACATAAATAACGAGCATACAACAATTAAAAAAATAAATGTGAGAAGTTAAAACCACAGAGATCTGACCCTTGCACAATAACATGGAAACCTATAGCAGTAAGCCTTGCACCATTCTTAAAGAAATGACCTTAGTCATCAAATCAGGTTTCAAATCAATCAAAGCAACCAAAACATGCCCACGATGTTCTGCCTTTGGATCTACAAAGATGAAATATCAGAAGTGTGGACAAGAACATTTCCAATTGACCTTATTTTTTGTGAACATGGGTAAATTCCAAGGTAGCCAGTTCCCATAAGATTATTTCTGGGTTAATTTGACACTATGTATTTCAAATTAAAAACAAAATGGAAGTCAAAGCAAACAGCTGAGCAAATGCATAGTGTCCTTCTTGTAGACAAAGATTTTGAAAAAGCCATTGTGTTTTGCACCAGATGAAACTTCCAAATCATCTTCCGTGTCTGAATAAAACATTGTCACAGTAGTCTATTCTGGAATATATCATGGCATAGGAATTGTAGTAAGTTAATAAGAACATAAGAGACGCCAATGTTGAATCAGGCCAAACGCCCATCCCGTCCAAAACCCTGTGTCACACAGTGGCCAGAAATACCAGGTGCCATCAGGAGGTCCACCAGTGGAGCCAGGACATTAGAAGCCCTCCCACTGTTGACCCCCCCCCAGCACCAAGAAGACAGAGCATCACTTGCCCCAGAGCCCCTATCTATACCTTGTGGCTAATAGCCACTGATGGACCTCTGCTCCATATGCTTATCTAATTCCCTTTTGAAGCCGTCCATGCTTGTAGCCGCCACCACTTCCTGTGGCAGTGAATTCCAAGTGTTAATCACTCTTTGGGTGAAGAAGAAGCAAGCTATGTGCTAATTAAGACTGTAGACATAACATGCTATCTAATATAACAACAGAAACAAACCAGAACAACAATCAAAAGAAAGACAACAGAAACAGTCATAAAGAGACAACTCAAAAGCCAGCAAATCCAGATTATTTAATACAGTTTTAGAACCTCAGCAACTGGAAAGTGTTTTCCTAAATAAAACGTATTGTTACTTGGTAATAGAGTGTGGTCAGAGAAGTTTATTGGAGGATTTATGTTGCAAAGGCAGAAAGTAATGTGTACCCATTCCCTAGTAAATTTCAACAGGGAAAATGAAAAAGCACACAGATAACAACACATATTGAGATTATTGTGACCCAGCCTGTAGCCCAATGTGGATTAACACATGTACATACATGAAGCTGCCTTATACTAAATCAGAGCCTCAGTCCATCAAAGTCAGGATTGTCTACTCATTTGGTGATGGGACTTTTTCACACTAACTCAGGGAATTACTTCAGGTAAACATGAATAGTATTAGGTCATCATTACAGCAAGGTTCCTCTGTTTCTCACCAGAATGTGGACCTCAGCAGATCGTCTTAGCTAGCAAATTCATAAAAATCCTATTTCAAAGGCACATGTGAATATGTAGCCGTGAGGCATCTGCATGATTAATAATAATAAAATGTGGCCAATGTCCAAAGGTCTTGAGTACATGTCTATAATTAGAACATAAATAACGAGCATACAACAATTAAAAAAATAAATGTGAGAAGTTAAAACCACAGAGATCTGACCCATGCACAATAACATGGAAACCTATAGCAGTAAGCCTTGCACCATTCTTAAAGAAATGACCTTAGTCATCAAATCAGGTTTTAAATCAATCAAAGCAACCAAAACATGCCCACAATGTTCTGCCTTTGGATCTACAAAGATGAAATATCAGAAGTGTGGACAAGAACATTTCCAATTGACCTTATTTTTTGTGAACATGGGTAAATTCCAAGGTAGCCAGTTCCCATAAGATTATTTCTGGGTTAATTTGACACTATGTATTTCAAATTAAAAACAAAATGGAAGTCAAAGCAAACAGCTGAGCAAATGCATAGTGTCCTCCTTGTAGACAAAGATTTTGAAAAAGCTATTGTGTTTTGCACCAGATGAAACTTCCAAATCATCTTCCGTGTCTGAATAAAACATTGTCACAGTAGTCTATTCTGGAATATATCATGGCATAGGAATTGTAGTAAGTTAATAAGAACATAAGAGACGCCAA
>NW_015172077.1:0-1173 GCF_001447785.1 Gekko japonicus
GACAGGTTTGAATGTTGGACAACCTGCAGGGCCCTCCATCCGTGAGTTGTTCTGTATTAACAGGAGCATTTGCTGCTTTGTCGTTTTTGCTGTTGCCGTTCTCTTCCTGCTTCAGCCTTGGTTCCCTTCTTTTGCTGACGGGTGCTACCAAAGGTGCTACCTCACTAATACTTGCAAACGCGTTTCCCTGCCAAGAGGAAAACAAGAACGGAACAGATCTCCTCCGAGCTGAATGTACAATCTATGCAAATTCTGTCTATTTTGGTAATTAAAAGAAAAGAAAGGAGAAAAAAAATCTATTAAGTATTAGAACTTGTAACCTTGCCAGATAAATAGCAAGATTCTGTACAGGTGCCTCTGATAGCAGAGCGATTTCTTCCCGGCGCAGTTCATTGTGCCGTTCTTTGTATATTATAATAACTTGTCTTTTGATTCCTTTGTGATCAGAAATCACCCTTAATGGGGGGGAGGGGGGAGATGGCCATCGAGGAAATCTAATGTGTTTTATTCTGCGTTAATTGCCAGGCTCCTTGGGAGAAGAAAAAGGTTGTGTCTTAAGCTGTTGGTTGAGATTTCCCTATGGGTAAATCTGTTTATTTGGACTTTCTCCAACTCACCGTTCATGCCATGGCATCCTCTGAGTTGCCCTTTAGAAAAGCCTTAAGTTTCTTCATTTTTCTTCTTTTTCTTTAAATGTGGCCTTAAAACCGTGTTTGGAAGTTTTAGCTGTTGTTTGTTCTTTCTCTGTTGACTCTTGTCGATGTATTAAAGGCACCTTGAGATTCCTGTCTCCTTTTTTTAATGGTTGCTGCTACATTGCTTTAACCTTATTCTTCACAAATACACTGAAACAACATCTTAAAACTGCAGAGTCAAAAGGGGAGGCAGTGTTGTATCACTCTGAAGAAAAAGACTGAATGCTCTTGTAAACCTTTGCAAAAAAAACCTTTTTTTAATGGTTGCTGCTACATTGCTTTAACCTTATTCTTCACAAATACACTGAAACAACATCTTAAAACTGCAGAGTCAAAAGGGGAGGCAGTGTTGTATCACTCTGATGAAAAAGACTGAATGCTCTTGTAAACCTTTGCAAAAAAAACCCCAAGAATACTTGTTTTGGGAATGTATTGACTTCATTATCCTGCCATATCAGAAAATAACGACTCCCCCCCC
>NW_015172077.1:1644-1829 GCF_001447785.1 Gekko japonicus
TGGGCCGTTTCCCTGGTGTCGGTCCCCCCACCTACCCCCCCAGCTGCTGTTGTAGGAAAGGAAACACCAGTTTATATACTGCTAAGATAACAAATCCACCAGTTCACCACAGGGACTTGCAGCTATACTGTAGCTGCTTTTTCCTGGTGGAAACTCATGAGTAAATGTGCAGCAGGGCCAGATTC
>NW_015172077.1:3541-16965 GCF_001447785.1 Gekko japonicus
GGGGATTGATGTTGGGACCTCCTTATACAAAGCAGATGCTCTGCCCCTGAGTCACAACCCCGCCCACTAGGATTGAGCTGAGGGCCGGTCCACGCATGGGAGCAGGGCCGCCTGGGAGCAGAGACCGCCTGCTGAGGCCAGCAGCTGTTCCTGAGCTCATGGAGGAGGCCGTAAAAAAGGCAGCTGAAATGGCCTCTCACCCATTCCACACTGAGATTTCTCCACCCAGTCCTGCAACCAGAAAACATCACATGATGGAGAAAACAAGAGACCAGTTCACACATCCAGGAAAACAAGGGGGTAGAAGCCTGCTGAGGCCAGCAGCTGTTCCTGAGCTCATGGAGGAGGCCGTAAAAAATGCAGCTGAAATGGCCTCTCACCCATTCCACACTGAGATTTCTCCACCCAGTCCTGCAACCAGAAAACATCACATGATGGAGAAAACAAGAGACCAGTTCACACATCCAGGAAAACAAGGGGGTAGAAGGCTGAGCGGGTGGAATGGGCTGTACCACCGATGGAAGGGGGGGGGATTCTGGATTTTGAGTGTTCCTCAAGAAAAACACAAAAAAACCCTTTGCGTGGCAAGGAGAAAACGTCAGTCCCCTCCCTTTGCCAGCTGTGCTGGCTGCCCCCACAATTTGAGGTGCTGTACAGTCCATTCCCACCACCACCTTCCCCTGCGGTTGTGAGCCAAGCTAAAGAGACCAGGTTTGAATGTGTGAACTGGCCTTTTCGTGCATTCTGAACCCTGGAACATCTTCAGTGTTCCATCGGGTAATGGACTTCAGACCGAAAAACTGCATCAGAGATGCCAGCATTAGACCTCTAACCCCCCAAATGGATTGGCAAGGAAGAGGCCCCCGGCTTTTCTTCCACAAGGATTTTTTTTAAAAAAATGGGTACTAGTTACTGTTCAATACTTTTAAAAAATATGAACATCAGGGACTTGATGATTTAATTGCTTCTGCATTAACTCTGCAGCTTCTCTGACATCTGTTTGCCTGCTTTATGCAAGGCAGATAGTCTGTCCTATGATTAATTTTATTCCATTGCAATATGGTATCTGAAATTCTCATTAACAGAGAGCCTAGGGCAGAACCAGGAAAACTGTTGAGCGTCCCACAAAATTTCTGAGGCATTCCGAGATACCAGTTTCTATTCTGGTCTGTTTTGCACGCCAGCTTTCCTATTATTGTGATGACTGCATCCTCTCTGCAAAGCAGTATATTTTTTTAGTTATTCATTCTGTCAACTGGGTCTTCTCCCCACCGAGCCCATCTACTTGTGCCTGAATTGTACCTTTTCAGGTTGGAGGTAGGAGCTCCTGTGCTAGAATGTTCTTCTTCTACTACAGCTACAGGTAGAGCACTCTACTGCTGCTACAGCTACACACAAAACTGGCATGTTCAGAAGAAACCCAAGTTCAAAAGCTTCCTTCTGGACAGTTTTCTCTGCACCTGGGTAATTGGGGAGGGGTATAGAGAAGCTTTCAATTACGGGAGCTTTTCCCCAGCCATCCGAAGAGCTATAGCCCAGGTGCATAAACCTCTAGCATCACTGGGAGGGGGGGCCTTCTTTTTTTCCAAAGCTGGCCATCTTGGGAACGAATTTTCCCACAATTCCACCGAATGAATTCAGCTGTCTTTCTTCTGGGTTGAAACCGGCATGTATGCCCACCTTCTTTTTATTCTAAAGCTCTTCCTGGTCGTCTTTAAAACATTTGGATTCTCAGGAGTGTGTCTTGTGCAATGTGCATATGCACATAATACACACTCTGTGCAGGTCAGTGCACATTAACCGGGCAAGAGAGGGTCTGGAAGAATTCAGCCATCAGAGATTGTGGGGCAAATGAGACAGTCCCGTTGTTAGCAAGTGTGGCCTAAAGAGAGTGAGTCTGTGACCCAAACCAGATGAGTTCCTGAGAGATCCATAATTGGATCTTTCCAGGGTCTTTAAAAAGAAACAGCAGCTGTCTAGGGCCCCGGTGCAGTTGGAAGAGGCAGAGGGCGGAAGCAGGCCTCCTCTCTTTGTTGGTCCTTCCAGGGTTGTAAAAGAAGCCCTGCTGGGACCATTTCAACCAGTGAAGTCATGCAGGAGAAAGGATTAAAGAGGCTTTCCTTGAATCAGGACCCTACATGGCTGCCCTTTGCCTTTGAGGAAAAGATGCACTTGTTGGTCTCCCAGCATAACCTCCTAGTATGGCTGTAAGAATTCAGTCTTCCTTGATGCTGAAAGATGACCAGGTCGGTCACTGCCCGGATGACTTGGCTGATGCAAAGGAAAAACGCCTGCTGCAAATTGCTCAAATGAGGTCTGCTAATTTAGCATGCCTAATGTGCAGATTTGTAATTTGCATGTTAATACTTTGCACAATATGCTGTCCAAATTTGTAGAGCTGATTTATGGGCTAGATATAATTTCATCTTCTTGATGCCAATATGACCCAAAGACAGCAGGCAGGCAGGCGTCTATGTAGACTGGCTAGTTTATGAACGTCAATTCTAAATTCCAGAGGCCCTTTGCTTTCATTTCTTATTTTTGGCAAAACATTTCCACAATAAACTATTATTTCTCTTGCCTTTAAAAAAGAAAAGGACGACATAGTTTTGAGGGAAAGCTGTTTTGTTCCAAACCGTAAATATGCTTGAAACTGTACAGAAATATTTTGTAAACTATTAAGAAAAAGAATCTGTGTATACAGTAATTTCTTTGCTCAATTGGCAGACCGAAATGGCATACAGAAAGATGTTGATAACTTTGATATTTATTTTAACGAGGACAATGAGATATTCAAAGCGTCTTACACAGATCAGTGAAGTTCAGCGAGTCAGAATACTTTTCATGTTGTGGAGTGTGATTTGTTATTTGGTTTTGGCAATACGTTGCACTATCCTTTTTTCATGCTTCTTTGTCTTTCATTTAGCTGAAGCAAACTGTGCCTTAGCTGTATTCTTTATCTAAGAGAACTGGGGGGCAGAGCATTGTCTGACGACGCAAAAATTTTGCAGAAATATGTTAACATGTTGCATTATACCAAAAAAAAAAAATTGTGGTTGTATAAAAATGCTATCTGTCAAACTGTTTTCAAATGCAGACTTTTAAAATAAAAATAATCTGTCTTGAGTAAACAGAAATGCAGCTTACTGTTTGATTCTTGTAGGGGTTTTTGTGTATACTCATGCCATGAACATGAGTTGCGTCTGGGATAGGGCCATGGTTCGGTGGTAGAGCACATGCTTTATAGACAGAAGGCCCCAGGTCTAATTCCAACTTTTGCACAAATCATATGCAAGTGTTATGCATGTCAGTCTTCCCTTTTTCTACATCTCTTTGCTGTTCAGAGTGGAAGGAGCTGTGGACCAGTGCAGAGCACGTGGCTTTTGCATGCAGGACATCCCAGGTTCAGTCCCAGGCATCTCCCTCCCCCCCCCAAGGATCAAAGGAAAGACTCTTCTGCTCTCGTCGTGGGCTTGGGAGCTACCATCAGGCAGCACTGGGAAGGCTTGGCCAGACGGGCCAGCGATCGTAAGTAGCCCAAAAGTCACGGCCACCATGCAATTCCACTAATGGGTTTCTCTGGCTTGCTCATTCTTTATCTCTACAATTCCAGGTGCTATTAAACACCACAAGTTGAATGGAAACGATCTCTGTTTTTCTCCCAAGGGGGGAAATAGTTGCCCAGAGCAAGTTGAGATTAGGTTGTTTCTGTTAGATCGCCGCTAACAAAGATCCGGAGAGTGATTTCAACAAAAGTGATCAGCTTTATTGTAGGTACGAACAAGCGCTTGAAAGAAGTCATGACCAGAACAACTTAACACTGGGAGCTAGGCTCCTTTTAAACATTCCCGGGCTAACGTAGCCACGCCTATTTACACTAATCAACCAATGAGGTTGTGTGGATAACATCCAATGAGAGTTCTTCCCTCGCAGGGCATTGGTATGGTTCTGATTGGTCGCTGTTGTGGAGCGACCAATAGCAAGTTGGCTCGGAGGAGCCTTCCTCTGGCTCGAGCTTCTCATGGAGAGTTAATGCGGCGATTCATGTAAGTCTTTTCGAATACACCACAGTTTCCATGTAGGAACAGGCTTGTGTGGTTTGCAGCAACAACATAGCTTCCAGAGGTAGGTTTCCCCAGATTTGCCCCTGCCCCCCTCCTCCCCCACAGTGCCCTCCATGTGCCATGGGGACTTTTTTAGGTTTTTAAAAAATTGCCAAATAATTTTGTTCTAGCATTGTGTCTGTATAACAATTTGTGTAAGGTTTTCTGAATTCTCAGCTTGCTTTCTTTAAAAAAAATAAGTTCCTTGCCTATTTTGTTATGCAGATATACAGGGGAAAGGCATATATGCGCAGTGAATGGGGGGGGGGATAGCACCATGAGCAGTGTTCCCTCTAAGCTGAGTTGGTGTGAGCCAGCTCACAGTTTTTTAGCCTTCAGCTCACACATTTTTGTCTCAGCTCAGGAAGGATGGCTCCAGAGCAAACTAATTTATGCAGTAGCCAAATTCCTCGCTCACAACTTTAATGCCAGTAGCTCACAAAGCAGAATTTTTGCTCACAGGACTCCACAGCTTAGAGGGAGCATTGCTCTGCAGGTGGACAAAGAGGGAGGATGGCAGATTTTCCCACCTACCTGGCAGCCAACTATGTTTTGGGAAGAGGAAAATTCCAAAACCACTCCCCAGCATCATCAAACCCAAGGCAAATAGCCCACGTGGAAAAGGTCGATGAGCGATAAAAGAACTCTCTCCTCGTGGTCCTGACTTGGCTCTGTATCCTACCCATTTTCCCTGCACAAATTTCCATCTCAAGATTCATGAGGAGCACCACTGCCGAGCAAAGTAAGTGCATATTTGGACAGCAGCACTCCCTGGAATCATCCAGCATAACTCTTCAGCCTGGCACTGCCTTGGTCAACCTCCTGAGGAGCACCGTTTAGAAGTCTGAAAAAGAAAGATGCCACAAATCCATCGGTGAAAAGGATATGGAACATTTAGAGTATTTTAAGCTCTGCTTACCAAAGTGGGTTCATTGCTAGGAAGCACTATAAACTGTTCCACTAACACCTGCCTGAATCCAGAGGTGTTTATAATACCAATGCCATTTCTAAAAATGCAGATGGGCTAAATCCAGCAATATGGACCAGGTGTGATAAAAGTCTTTACTACTGTTGTGACTGATAAGTTGTTCCATACCCCAAAGGGGCTGTGAATGGAGGTGTCTCTGTTGGCTGTTCTATTTATGGGTTAATTTACAAATGCTTTTAAATAACAATTCGGTTATTCCATTCCACCCTTCAGAATCTGTGCACAAACGCTAGCACCAACGCTAACTAATTGGGTTCTCTGTTCTGTTATTTTTAATGGAAATGATGGGGGGGTGCTGCGTTCCCCACCAACGGAATAATTTTTTGTTGTTAGCTTGAAGGAGTTTCTTTTATAACTGATAAGTTTGTTAAAGTAGGTCGACAAAACGTACCAGGGACCAATGGGACGCTTGGAACCAATGCACACATTCTCCAAACATGGAATCAATCTCTCTGCTAGCTGCACTCCAGAGTTCAGGTTCCAGAATGATTTACAGCAGTCTTGCTCCAGTCCCTCCACCTATAGTGGAAAGCTCATGACAAATAGTTGTCATGGCAGCTAAGGTATTCAGCTATGAGGGAGGATGTCATGGGTTCTGATCTCACCTCTGTCACTGACCTACTAGGTGGCCTTAGGCAAGGTATTCTCTCCACCTGCAATATGGGCTTAATACCAGCCCACCTTTCAAGGCTGTTGTTAAGATGGAAAGTGCTTTCAGCTATTTTTCTTTTTTGGTTGTTGTTGATTCACATCAGTCTTTTACAACACATCTTTTTATGCCCACTCATATGCAAAGGATATAAAAAGAAGCAGTGGTTGTAATGGCAGTGTTATCTATCACATTTCATTATTGTGGACCACCAAAAACAAAGGATAATCCCCTTTTTAAAAAAACCATAAAAGGCTGTCAATGTTATTGCATTGGCTCAAAGCCTTAGCGAATAACACCGAAATGCCAAAAAAAAATCAAAACCACAATATAGCGATCGCAAAAACAATTAAATGCTTAATACCCATTACAGATCTAGAAACAGTCTTAAAACAACAATGACAATTTAAAAACAAGAATTCAACTTGAAGGGGTTGAAGGAACTTGAACTTTCAAACTGAAATAGAGTTCTCATTAAACCTGGTGATCTCCCTTGCCTGACTCCATTGATTTCAACACAAGGCAGGCGCCTGACCTGGATCTGTAGAAACGGACTGTGTGGAAAGGTCTGATATGTTTACAGCCAGTGCTGGGTGATGATGAGTGCATGGGACTAAAGAGACCTGGGTTCTAATCTCCCGTGAAACTCATTGGGTGACTTCGGAGAATTCCCTCAACCTAACCTACTCTAGATGGAGCTGCGGTGGCTCAAGTGGTTAAGATGCTGAACTGCAGGCTGTGGAAGGTCAGTAGTTCAGCAGTTCGAGACCCGGGTGCTGCAAGACGGAGTGAGCTCCCATCTCTAGTTCCAGCTCCTGCCAACCTAGCAGTTCGAAAGCAAGAAATTGCAAGTAGATAAATAGGTACCAGTTCGGTGGGAAGGTAACAGCGTTCCGTGCGCCTTGGTGTTTAGTCATGCCGGCCACATGACCACGGAAACGTCTTCGGACAGTGCTGGCTCTTCGGCATGGAAACGGAGATGAGCACCGCAACCCTAGAGTCGGACTGGCTTTCGAGCAAGGGAACCTTTACCTTTAACCTACTCTAGAGGGATGTTGTTGCTTTATTTGATAAATTGCTGGAGACAGAAAATCCTGTATGCAGAGGTCCTTAAAAGAAGTGAAGGATAAAAATCAGATAGGAAAATAGAATAAATTATATTGCATTGGAAAAAGTATTCCTCAGGGCTGTTAGAGAAGAGTCTCTGTACCTTATGAAATATTATCACCCTATGTTTAGCTCCACAGATGCATGCAGTGCCTCAAAGTGTTACATTTACATATAATTATATTGTGCACACAGGTGTAAAAATACCGACAGAATTGTGCCTGGAAAGGAGCAGTGGTCCTGTGAATCTGGTACCCCTCCCCTCCCTCCCACCGTTTCTACGCAACAGTTTTCCGGAGTCTGATATTGACAGTCAGTAAAGCCAACCTAAATGGCCACTTGCCTTCAGCAACCTTGACAGCTGTCAGTTGAACATGTTAATTCCTTTTGACGTGCAAGTCTTTTCCCGCACACCTGAATGATCACAAAGCCCAACTTAGATTGTAAAAAAATTAAATTGCTTAATATTAAAATAAAGGACTGAAGGAGCCGTGGAAAAGTATTTCTTCGAAAGGTCCCTCCTGTGTGTGTTTTTAAATAGTTGTGTTTATTGTCCGTCAACTGATGAAACAATGAGCAAGCTTAGTGCTTGTCCCTATCCAGCAAAAACCATAAAAATACCTGCCAGAATTTGCAGGTCTCTTGCCTGTACCTCTAAAGCAGCAAAATATAGCCCGGTTTACTGGAATGTGTGACCTTGTGCCCCAAACCTCATGCGGCTCAGAGGTACACAGCAGCCCTGCCCTGGTCTCAGGCACTGCTTTTTACTTGTGGATACTGTGGCAACACAATCAAAGAAGGAAATTTTTGGACCACAAGTCTACTTTATAATCACTGGGCTAGTGATAGCACTTTAAAGGACTTTTGTGCATATTGACCCTGTGCCTGGTGATTTTATTTTTGAACAATTTACTTTATGGTCCTTATTGAATTTATACTTTGTATATATTCTTGATTGTGTGTATGTGAATATATGTATTAGCCATTTTGCCACATATATATGACCTCTGAGGAAGGCCTAGTTGGCCGAAACGCGTAAGGTCAAGCTTTTAAGAAGAAGAAGAAGAAGAAGAAGAAGAGATTGGATTTATACCCCGCCCTTCACTACCCAAAGGTGTCTCAGAGCGGCTTACAAACTCCTTTCCCTCCCCCTCCCCACAAAAGACACCCTGTGAGGTAGGTGGGGCTGAGAGAGGTCTTGACAGAAACTGCTCTTTTTCAAGAACAGCTGTGCCAGAGCTACGGCTTGCCCAAGGTCATCCAGCCAGGTGCAAGTGGAGGAGTGGAGAATCAAACCCGGTTCTCCCAGATTAGCGTCCGCGCACTTAACCACTACACCAAACTTAAGCCCTTGGTATTGTAATGTTTTATATATAATTGTTGTAAATGGGCCCCTGTATGTGTTTTAAAATTTGTTATTAATAAATACATGTATCTTTTCCTACTTTTATTAGATAGGTTTTAATATTGGCCCTCTTCTTCACTAACCTTTGTTTGGTTCCGGTCTCAGGCACAACAGCATCTGGCAGGGACAAATAGGCTGGAGTATTGCCAGTAGCCTTAAGTCCGCTGTCGGCCCCCAGGAACAACAGTGACAACAGCCTGGCTGCTTGGGATGCAGCCATCACTGGGCCCCTCACCTGTGGTGCCTGGATGGGACAGGCCACCGGCAGACCTGTGAACAGCCATGTTTCCAGCTATGTGAAAGATCCTGTCACATGTATGGCTTGTATGTGGGGTTGAATGCATGAAGACAGGTGTGATCCCGCTCCCCACCTCATTTACTTCATTGAATTTATCTTTCAAAATTTATATCCCACCATTCTGCCCGTCAGAATGGCCACCAAGGCAGCTGATGCAGGTGCTGTGTGTACAGGGCCTATTTAGCCGGCTGAATCCAAGTGCTTCTTATCTCCTGGCGAGTCTGAACACTGGGTTGGCAACCAGCTGGTGCAGCTGGAGGCAGAGGAGTTCCTTTAATTTGTTTTTTCTACAGTTGCAATATGCCCATCTCCCAGAAAGGTTGTCTCCATGGGCCACCTTCTGTTTGGATAATAATTACCTCCTATTGAAGACAGCTGTGTTCCTCTTCGAAGGCAGCCCAATCCGTGTGCTAGGCCTCACTGGCCAGATGACAGGTGCTCCCTTCTACTCAGGAGGGACCTTCTGATGGAAGACATTTTTTGGCCTCTCTGTTTGACTGATGAATAAACTTACTTTGCGCCTGTCAGGTACCCTCCAGAGGGGCTCTCTCATCTGCAAGCGTGGCTTACGTTAAGTTAAGGCTTCAAGGTAGCTATTATGTCCTTAATTGCTTAGTCCTACATAGCAAATGAGTGGTTTTGGCAGAATTGTTCAGAAAGGAAAATGCTAGCAAACCTGCCTGGATATCGCAAAGGCATTTAAGGGGGCATTGACACACGGGGTTAGAAATGGTCAACCGTGACTGGTGATGGGAAGTAACAGATCAGGAGGCATCACAAGCCCCAAGTTGGCCGAGGGAATTAGCAGAGTTGCCGTGGTGCAAAGATGTTGGGGGAAGGGCTGCGGCGAAGTGGCAGAACAGCCACTTGGTCTGCAGAAGGTCCTGGGTTCAGTCCCCAGCATCTCCAGTTAAGCAGATCAGGTAGTAGCTGATGTGATGGCCCTGAGAGTCCGATTTGCCCCAAGGAGACTAAGGTCCCAAACCCCAGTCTCAGAGCCAGAGCCTGACACCAGGCAGCACTAACTTATTGGAAGACCAGGGGTCCTTTGGGGCCGGAGCAGTGCTCCGGCAGCCCACGAGCAGGCACAAATGGCGGTGGCGGCAAGCCCCACCCCCCAGCTCTCAGCGGGCTTGCAGAGGAAGCAAAAAGAGAAGGGGTTTAAACTCCTCCTCTCTAGAGTCGCGCCGCAGCAGCGGCACGACCTATTGTATCCTAAGGCCCCATAGAATACAATTGAAAGATCGCGCCACCGCTGCTGCGTGACTCTAGAGAGAAGGGGTTTAAACTTTAAACCCCTTCTCTCTATGCTCCCCCACCCCACCCTGCCTTGGCAGGCTGGCTGGGGAAAGGAAGGGGAGGCTTTTGAAGATGCCTCCCCCCCTTTTTTGCTTCCCCTTCTGACACACGTCTGGTGATGTTGGGGGGGTGGCATATGCTAATGAGTTATGCTAGTATGTATGCTAATGAGCTCCTGCACCTCTTTTTCTATGAAATGACCCCCGTATGCACACACACCCAGACAACACAATCAGTGGACCTAACAACATCAACGACACCTCGGACTTATTCACTGTCTCGCCTTCTAACGTTGTATATGCCACTAATACAGTAAGGGAACTGGAAGCCCCTTGTCCATCTTCAGGTCCAACATTGGACCAATTCAGCCGACTCTCTCAGGAGGATGTCGACAGGGTCCTGGCAGCTGTGAAGCCAACCACTTGCCTCCTTGTTCCATACCCTTCTTGGCTGATTAAAGCCCGCAGGGAGAGCACACAAATTATCAACTTGTCCTTCTCGTCTGGGACCTTCCCAGCGGAGTTACAGGAGGCAGTGGTTCGTCCACTCTTAAAGAAACCAACACTGTACCCAGCGGTCCTGGCCAACTACTGCCCAGTTTCAAAATTACTGTTTCTGGGCAAGGTAGTTAAGAGAGCGGTGGCAAAACAACTCCAGGCTTTTCTGGAGGACACATCCAGTTTCCGCCCTGGCCATGGGATGGAGACAGTGCTAGTCGCCCTCACGGATGACCTCTGGAGGCACCTGAATCGAGGTGGATCAGCACTGCTGTTACTTTTAGATCTGACAGCAGTGTTTGACACTGTCAACTACAATCTCTTGGCCCACCACCTCACCAATATTGGAGTTTGGGGATCTGTCTTACAGTGGCTTTCCTCCTTTCTCCATGATCAGGGACAGAGGGCGCTTGGGGAGAGAGTCGCCCCATGACACCCACTTGAATGTGGAGTGCTGCAGGGGGCGATTCTCTTGCCAGTGTTGTTTAACATCTACATGTGCCCCCTCACCCAGCTGGTCCGTGGGGTTGGGCTGGGTTGTCACCAGTATGAGGATGACACCCAGCTCTATCTGTGGATGGATGGTTGCCCAGACTCCACCTCAGAAAATTTGACCAGGGCACTGAAGGCTGCGGTGGGTGGTCATAGCTGAGCCGGCTGAAACTCAATCCAACAATGACGGAGGTCCTGGACCTGACCCTGGGGGGGTGGGTGGAGTCAGGAATCAGGCTGCCCAATTTGAATGGTGCACTACCGGCGCCAGCCCAGAAGGTGAGGAGCCTGGGGATGCCTCGCTTTCTCTGGAGGCCCAGGTCACCTCAGTTCCAGGTCTGCCTTTTACCATCTGTGGCAGATCAGGCAGCTGGCTCCCTACCTCTCCCCCCAGGACTTGACTACAGTGACCCATGCAATGGTCACTTCCAGGATTGGTTGCTGCAACTCACTTTATGTGGGCTTGCCCTTGAGGCTGATCTGGAAACTCTAGCCGGTGCAAAATGCGGCAGCACACCTGCTGACGGCGCTGCCTGTGCGGGCACACATTCAGCTGGGGCTACACCAATTGCACTGGCTACCAGTTGAGTACCAGACCCACTTCAAGACCTTTAAAGCCTTGCACAGCTGGGGACCAACGTACCTGAGGGACCGCCTCTCCCCATATGCACCCCGGAGAGCCTTGCACTTTGCCGACCAAGATCTGTTGGTTGCCCCCAGTCCAAGGGATGTACGCTTAGCCTTGACCAGGGCCAGGGCTTTTTCTGCCCTGGCCCCATCCTGGTGGAACATGCTCCTGTGTGAGATCAGGGCCCCGCAGGACCTACTGCTGTTCTGCCAGGCCTTTGGTTGAGGCAGTGGACATCCAGTGAAAAAGTCGACCTCCCCTACTGAAGTTTACCATCTCTCTGTGGCCCAGAACAAGTAGGCCACAGAGACCCAGCAACACCAGCTCTGGAGATTGTGTGCACAAACAAATAGCACACACACACAAAAACACACCCGTTTTTAAATTATTGTTCTTAACTGTTTTGATCTGAGCAGGGGTCATTTCGTAGAAAAAGAGGTGCAGGAACTCATTAGCATACCTCATTAGCATGACTTATTTGCATATGCCACACACCCTGACATCACCAGAAGTGTGTCAGAAGGCAACACCCACTGCTCAGGCTCCACTGGACTGTTTTGGATTGCTAGCTGTTGGGGGGGGGGAACGTGCAGATCTGTCCTCGCAAAGGAGAGAGAGCTTGTACCTGAATAAAACTTGGTCTTAAAGGTGCCACTGGACTGTTTTGGGCCGGGGATCCGGTAGGAGCTCTGCAACTCACCTGGCTGCTTCTTGCTCTGACTGAGGGCTGCTGGGAGCAGGGGGTGGGGCTTGTTGCATGTGCCCACCCCCTGGGCTCTTTACTGCCAGAGCTCCACTCCTGTGTGCTCCGGCAGGAAATGACCCCTGGATCTGAGTATTTATTTATATTGTGATGCTGATTGGTCCTGTGATCCGCCCTGAGCCCACTTCTGGGGAGGGCAGAATATAAATAAAATAAATAAATAAAATAAATGCCAACAGTGCACTTCAGTTCTCTGCATAGGACAAACAGGTATCAGACCCTGCCCCAAAGGATAAATGGACACAAATCTGACATCAGGAATCACAAAACTGAGAAACCTGCAGGATAATATTTTGATCTCCCAGGGCCATTAAATGGAGGCCCTCAGAGTAGCTGTTTTATTGCAAATGAATTTCAGAAACAGACTGGAAAGGGAGATAGAAGTTATTACAATAGCAGGACAATGGAACCCCTAGGGCTTAACAGAGATATCAGGTTCTTATCTCACTACACATGCTAAGTCCTCACTTATACCCAGAATTGAACTTTGCTGGTTTTAAAGGTGCTACTGGACTCAAACTTAGTTCTCACATCTGTTGTTAACTTTTTAATTATCTGAATGCTAATTTGCTGCGATTCATAGACCTTACCAACTGCATTATTCCAATCTTAGCTGTACTTATACATCTTAACTCAAATTAACCGTTCCAGGCAAATAACCCCCTCCCCACCTATATGTAACACTTGAGGAAATCTGTTTCAATGTATTTGAAGAAGTGTACATCTGTACACTCTAAGTCTCTCAGTTCTCACTTATACCCAGAATTGAACTTTGTTGGACTTAGAGGTGCCACTGGACTCAAACTTAGTTCTCAAGTTTGTTAACTCTTGTATTTTTATGCTAATTTGCTGTCATTCATGGGTCCTACCAGTTGTTTTAATCCAATCTCAGCTATACTTATTGCCAGGGGTCATTTCCTGCAGGAGCGCACAGGAGCAGAGCTCCGGCAGTAAAGAGCCCAGGGGGCGGGCACATGCAACAAGCCCCACCCCCTGCTCCCAGCAGCCCTCAGTCAGAGCAAGAAGCAGCCAGGTAAGTTGCAGAGCCCCCACCGGCCCCCCAGTCCAAAACAGTCCAGTGGCACCTTTAAGACCAAGTTTTATTCAGGTACAAGCTCTCCCTCCTCTGCGAGGACAGATCTGCACCTCCCCCCCCCCCGAAAGCTAGCAATCCAAAACAGCCCAGTTGAGCCTG
>NW_015172077.1:17038-22866 GCF_001447785.1 Gekko japonicus
ATGCTAATGTGCTCCTCCACCTCTTTTTCTACGAGATGACCCCTGCTTATTGCCCAGTTACTTATGCATCTTGACTCTTAACTAGCCCTGCCTGGCAACTAACTTCACCCCTAATCCTCTCTACCCATATGTACGGCTTGAGGAAAACTCTTTCTATGTATCTAAAGAAGTGTGCATGCACACAAAAGCTTATACCCAGAATTGAAGTTTGTTGGTCTTCAAGGTGCCCTTGGACTCAAACTTTGTTTTATTGGAAGACAGACCAGGTTCTTGGGAAGGAGAAACTAGATTACCCGAATGCTTTACAGCTCAGTGGATGCTGTTGCAACCGCAGACATTTTTGGGCTTTCGGAAAACGACTCCAGGACTTTCTTCTCCATCCCACCCCCCTGTTGTTTCACATCCATCTCATCTCCTCTTTCTACAGATCTGTCCCCGCTTCTTGTGTCTTGCCACCAGATTTCCTGCATAAGGGACAAGAGAATAAATCCTCGGAAGAAGTGATGCTACAAGCAGCAGGCAAAATCAATGAGCTACTTGTCCTTGGACCTGTGGAGGCGCCAGGGCCCCTCTGAGTCAGCGTGTGTTTCCTTAAAATGCGGGCACGGCCAGTGTGGTCTCTGATGATGATGATTCCACAAAGACAACATTCTTCAAGTGAGAGGCTGTTAAATTTAGCCTGTCCGTAAATTCCCTCGTGTATGAATTGGTGACTCAGTAGGAATGTTTTTGAAAATCACCTTTACGGTGTATTTCCACACATATCCTCTTGCCTTTGTAATCCTCATTTTGCTGTCTTCCCTGGTGCCATGACTAGTACCGGCTTCTTGTGCCTCGGAGACTCTCAAAACTGAGGGGTGGAGTGGGTGAGGAGGGATCTCTTGGGCCACAGTGCTGCAGAAATTACTGTCCTTTGAATCACGGGAGCTCTGTAAACTCCTGTTGCCATGGCAGCAGTCTCCGTGTTACTTTCCCATTGGCCGTGTGAGTTCACATTCCTTTTGGGGGTTCTAAGTTAATTAGCTCTCCTTTTTAAACCACTTCTTGTTTCACAGAAGAGAGAAAAAAGCACATTAATCTGAGTTCTTGTATATTTAAGACTCTAGGTTGGGGTTTCCAGCTTATTTCACCGGCACGGTAGTAAGCAAATGTGTTGGTGTCGGAAATCAGGGGTCATTTCCTGCGGGAGCGCACAGGAGCGGAGCTCCAGCGGTAAGGAGCCCAGGGGGCGGGCACATGCAACAAGCCCCACCCCCTGCTCCCAGCAGCCCTCAGTTGGGCCAGGAGGAGCAAGAAGCAGCCAGGTAAGTTGCAGAGCCCCCCCCCCCGGCCCCCCTCCGGGTACAAGCTCTCCCTCCTCTGTGAGGACAGATCTGCACGTTTCCCCCCTCAATAGCTAGCAATCCAAAACAGTCCAGTGGAGCCTGAGTGGTGGATGTTGCCTTCTGACACACTTCCGGTGATGTCAGGGGGTGTGGCCTATGCTAATGATTTATGCTAATGAGCTCCTGCACCTCTTTTCCTACAAAATGACCCCTGGTGGAAATCAAGTGGTAATGGGTGAGCCTGTTCTTTCCGAGTGTGTGGGGAGTATGTTACATGGTCCGTGGACAGCAAAGAATGAATAGTTATGGTTTCCACTTTCTTCTGT
This sequence comes from Gekko japonicus, assembly GCF_001447785.1. Lineage (NCBI taxonomy): Eukaryota > Metazoa > Chordata > Lepidosauria > Squamata > Gekkonidae > Gekko > Gekko japonicus. The sequence continues at coordinate 18,690 of NW_015172077.1, forward strand.
GGAGAAGTTTGAACAAGGATATACATTCAAATATTAACCAAAATCAAACCTAAGTTACGCTTTTTTGTTAATATTGTTATAGCTATTCTGAATTTAAGAATTAATGAAAGTTGGGGATATTCCCAAAACTTTGAATCTGGTCATTATTCTGGTCACCTGGCTTAAAAGGTCAGAAGGACAGGAGAGACTGGAGGAAACAATGGTTAGTTTTTCTACCCATCACTTTTCTGGTTTTGAGGAGGGCTTCCATTTAATTCTGTTCTCTCATGCAGTGCCTGCTCTGAATTAATACAATCCTTTCCCATACCTCAGTGTTGCCACCATTTCCTGGTGAGTCGAATCCTCAGCTGATGCTCTGACTTTGCGGCACCCCTTTTGCAAAAGGGGATTTATTTGGGGGATTTTTTCTTGAATTCGGATCTGGCCCTCCCCATGTGTTCTGCACTTCCCTTGAAAAGGGGCTGTGCAGCCGTGTCATCATATATTTTGTCAGTGACAGAATCTCCCTTTTTTGCGCATGTGCAGTAACGTTATAACGTCGTAACAAAAAAAGGGCTGGTTGTAGCATGGGGAGCGGCATGGTTGCCGCCATTTCAAAGTCCCCCTGTTCCTCCTTAGTTGCCAGCTAAGAAAATGGCCAGTGAATATTCCCACAAAATGCTAATGGAAATAGTATTCCATTTGCGATTGTCGAACTGGTTACGCCAATTAATAATAGTTTTATTCAATAACTAGGAAAAAGGCCCGTTGTGGAAATAAATACAACGCCCTCTAGAAAGAGGCTCTGGGCCTTGGACATTCAGTGCTGTGGCGACCTCAGCAGGGTATAATGACACTGAGTCCACCATTTTCTCCAGACGAACTGATCTCTGCTACCTAAAGAACAGTTGTAATTTTGAGTGATCGCCAGTCCTCACCTGGAGATTGGCAATGATGGTTCCCCAGAAGGGAATGATTGGTTTGGAGGGTGGCGTCTATGGCATTGTACCTGCCCGAGGTCCCACGCCTCCTGAAACCTCACCCTCTCCAGGCTCCATCCCTCACATCTCCAGGAATTTTCCACCTGGAGTTGGCAACCCTATCTTCCCAGCCAATCATCAACCTACCTTTATTTCCCCCTCACTCTTCAGCATTCCACCTCCCACACACCTGCAGCCTCTCCTGTGCTCTGAAGCTCTGACTGCTACGTCACATTGGCTGTCATACGGGGGCCACCTCAGCAGCATATAAGGATACAGAGTCCACCATTTTCTCCAGGGGAACTGATCTCTGCCATCTGGAAAGCAGTTGTAATTCTGAGTGATCTCCACCCTCACCTGGAGATTGGACACATTTTGCCTCAGAACAGCAAACTGTTTAGAATGTTAGAGGCAAAAGCCAATCAAGTCGCATATGCAAACGACCTCTGTGTTCCGAGGCAAAGGCCAATGAGGCTGCATATGCAAATAACCTCTGTGTTCTGACTGGCTATGGGGGGGGGGAGGAACAGCAAACTGTTTAGAATGTTGGAGGCGAGACTCAAGCAATGCAGCCAGTGGATAGGGACAGATTCTGAGTGACACAACAGGGCACCAACCAATTCCGGAGCATGTGGAATGTTCTAGAGAAGTGCCACCATCATTCAGCTTTTATATATAAGGGAGATTATGATGCATGCTAAGTGGAAACGCTGCACATGTTGCGTTTCCATGATTATCAAATCAATTATATAATTCCATTATTTTTAGATGTTTAAAAAAAACGAAGGACAGGAACTTCATGGACAGGTAATTGCACGGAGAAGGCTACATGAAACCTCGCTGCCTGTTTTGTCCCAACATTATAACGTGCTATATTATAATGAAAAAAATTCACATTGTAACCAACATAATGCTTTTAAAAAGTAGCGGATAACTCAGGACAATCTGAGGGGGGAGGGGGCAGGAGGCGGGGTGAACACATGACACTGACATCACAAAAGGGCAGCAAATATCAAAATTCGAAATCAGGAAATCCTCACTGGAAAACTGAGTTCAGATCCAAAGGCAAAAAATCATGGAAAAAGTGGATTCGGAAAACGGAAAGTAACGGGGCACGGAATTTGGATCTACTCCTGGGAAGGCAAAAAGCTGTGCAGAAAGGTTTACGAACTTCTATTATTCAAGTACACCAATGCAGAGGTTTACACTTGTGTGGAAATGGTCTCAGTAGTGGAAATGATGTGCCTGGTACAGATGATGCGGAATGCCATGAATATTCGGTTCCAGTATGGAAACCCCAGTTTCTGTTATGGTTCTCCTCACTTGAAATGAAACTGCATTCCTCTTTCCCCCCCCCCCATTCAAACTAATGGAACGCAGCAGAATTACTAATATTAAAACTGAGGCTGGATTTTGCGTCACTACCACGTGACTGTTTTAAAAGATTCCAAGGGCTATGAAACACCAGCAACAGGAAGGGAAACCCAATGAGTGTCATGGGAGGGTTGGGATTTGATCTTGGGTCCCCCAGGAGCTGCGGTGGCTCAAGTGGTTAAGACGCTGAACTGCAGTCAGTAGTTCAGCAGTTCGAGACCCAGGTGCCGCATGATGGAGTGCGCTCCCATCTCTAGTTCCAGCTCCTGCCAACCTAGCAGTTCGAAAGCAAGAAATTGCAAGTAGATAAATAGGTACCACTTTGGTGGGAAGGTAACAGCGTTCCGTGCACCTTGGTGTTTAGCAATGCCGGCCACATGACCACGGAAATGTCTTCGGACAGCGCTGGCTCTTAGGCTTGGAAACGGAGATGAGCACCGCAACCCTAGAGTCGGATTCGACTGGCTTTCGAGCAAGGGAACCTTTACCTTTTACCCCCAGTCCCTGTCTGTGACACCCTTAGCAATTTCACAGCACATCCAGTATCCCAAACTTTATGTGAGATAAACAAAGAGCTGTTCTTTAAGAGAGGACAGAATGCCTGCACTTTCCCCCTTATTCCTGCCTGCCTTGAAAGGGGACAGATGAAGGACAGATTACTACAGGGAGGGGAGAGAACCTCCTTGCCCCACTCCACAGCTAGATGGGCCAGCAGAAGACTTAGTGAGAGGACTGTACCCTATCTCTCCCCCACACACACACAGGCATCTTTGCTGCTTTCACAAAGGAGGACTGGGAGGAGAGCGCCAGAACTGCCGGTCAACGGCTCTGCCTTGAAGAAGCCACATCTCTCCGGCATCATCTCTGGCAGACAAGAAAGTCGACGGTAGGACGGCATGCGTTGTAGACACGTGATCTGTATAACTGATGTACACTGCCTGTCTCCATGCTGTGTGTTGCATATACTAAAGCCACATGACGTGCAAAAAGGTAAAGGTAAAGGTTCCCTTGCTCGAAAGCCATTCGAATCTGACTCTAGGGTTGCGGTGCTCATCTCCATTTCAAAGCCGAAGAGCCAGCGCTGTCCGAAGACGTTTCCGTGGTCATGTGGCCGGCATTACTAAACACCAAGGCGCACGGAACGCTGTTACCTTCCCACCGAAGTGGTACCTATTTATCTACTTGCAATTTCTTGCTTTCGAACTGCTAGGTTGGCAGGAGCTGGAACTAGAGACAGGAGGTCACTCCATCATGTGGCACACTCGGGTCTCGAACTGCTGAACTACTGACCTTCCACAGCCTGCAGTTCAGCGTCTTAACCACTTGAGCCTCCGCAGCTCCTATGACGTGCATAAATCAGTCCTCAAAAACCAGTAAGGAAAAAGCGGAGATCCAAAAGCCATTGAAAAAAACAGTACAGAAAGAAATTAAATGGGAAACATTCATTCATCACTATGAAAAATTCTCCATCTTTATTTCACTTCTCCCTCAAATGAATTGAATGTGTGATTCTTTTTGACACCATTTGCCGTTTCTTCACGCCAAAACCTTTCCTGTAAAGCACACGTTTTTAATGTTATTTGTTTGGCAGTAAACCAACACTGTACATTATACAAATATGTATTTTGGTATTTACAAACTACTTTTCTCCCCAATGGGGACCCAAAACAGTTTACATTCTCCTCTCCTCTATTTTACAGTTACACTGAGACAGTGTGACTCGGCCCAAGGTCACCTTCCATAGCAGAGTGAAGAATCAAACCTGTGTGTCTCCCAGATCCTCAGCTGACACTCTAAACACTATAGCACAGTTTATGAAGAGAAGAAGAAGAGATTGGATTTAT
>NW_015172077.1:22878-39419 GCF_001447785.1 Gekko japonicus
TAACTTAGGCCCCGGTCACACGGGCCGGATATCGCGGGGGGGAGGTGTGGCTAAGTGCCCCGGCGCAGTTTGATCAGCGATTACACGATCAGACGCGCCGGTGGCACACCACGGGTCCTTCCCTCGGCGCCGGCGTGTAAACGAGGGACCGGAGGGTAACGCCGCGCGCCAGCACGGGCATCTGGAGGCAGCCCGTGGCAAACGTTTACTAGTACCTTGGAGGTACTAGTTTTTTAACGGGCATTGTCGGCGGTAAGCCACGGGTGCACTCCACTTCCCAGATGTTGGGGTGTGATCGCGCCCGGATAATCCGCCGACCATCTGTGCCTCTCCCGCGGCAACTTTGCCGTGTGATCGGGGCCTGGATACATTTATCAGAACAGGGACTTGAGTCAAGCAAAATTTGATGATGAGGAGGAGGATCCACACAGAGCAAGGAGGGGAATAGGGGACAGAACTGCCTTTCTACTAAGAGAAGTACAAGATAAAATGGACTGTTGCTGTCTAATCTATCTTATGTTTGAAATATTGGCATCATCTTGCAGACTCTTTTCTTCCCCATGTTTTCAGCCTTTTAAAGGGACCTCTGTATTTCGTTGGATGCTGGAGAAATATTTGATTAATGGTTGACTTTTTCCTTCTCCAATGAAGTCAGTACTTTTTTTCCCATTTCCTTCCCAGGTGGCACCAGAAACCAGTCAGCACCACCTAATCAGGGACGGTTTCCCATCATGCTCTGGTTGCTGCTGTGGGTTGTGGTGGGAACAAAGTCTCCACAGTTTCTCTCCGTTTCTCCTTGTGCCTTCCATTCCGGTCCCATTTTGTTTGTTCAAATATTCTCCCGATGGGGATTCAAACCCGTGGGGATTCACACCCGTCTTCTCCCCTCCCTTTTATTTTCACAGCTACCACCCTATGAGGTAGGCCAGGCTTGAGAAAGAGGGGCTGGCCCAAGATCTCCTAGCAACCTGCCATGGAAGAGTGAGGATTTAAACCTGGGTCTCAGCAACTCTCTGAGGTGGGGTGCATCTGTCCTTATTTTAGGCAAGTGGAATAGTTGGTTTGTCTGAATCTTACAGTGGGATATGTTGTCAGGGATAAGGGGCTAGAGGAGGGGCAAGTTAATCCTGTTGCATACTGTTAAATAGCTAGATTTACTGAGACTAGTTCACAAAGGCATCAGCTATTTCCTCTCTTTTGCATTAGCATGGGAGGGAAGGGGGTCAGCATGTCTTCAGCACCTGTACATACCGGTGATGTAGGAAGAGGGTCACCAACTCTCTTTGACCGATGAAGCTGGAAAGAAGCTTCATAACTGCTTTGAATTGGGGGTAGGACATTAGGGAACACAGTGGCCACATATTGCCTCCATATAGGGGGAGCGGTGGCACAGGGGATTTATCCTCTGGTTAAAACAGCTGAGCTGAACAGGACTGCTGTCAGTTCAAGCCCCGCACTGGTGTGAGCTGCCAGTCCTTGTCCCCAGCTCGCCGTCCACCCAGCGGTTCGAAAGCTTCAGCGAGTAGATAAAATGGGTACCACTCCTTAGAGAGAGTAGGCACACAAAAAAACCCCAGTGGGGGTTGTGTTAGCCAATCGGAGGGTCTGCGCGTAAGCTCCGTAAGCCGAGGAAGATCTACGCAGCGTTGAAGAAAAAGGCTGCAATAAGCCATTCGGCCAGACTGTGGCATTGGTGCGCTGCGACTGAGACAATGCTGACGACATCAAGCGACGCCGAAGGAGTGCTGCCGGAACACGACTGGCCCTTACAGCTGACCATATTTCGACGACTGCGAAAATGTGTGCGATTTAAATGATATATATTGTCCTCCCTTACCCCCAGCATTGTTAGTCCCATGTGAATTTCACGAGTAACTGTAAATCGCTCAGAGCCGGCAGCTCTGCATGGATTGAGCAATCAGTAAATGGAAAGATTATTATTTATTATTATTATATATCATGGTTTTCTTTCTGGAATCTTTTCCCACCATTTTGTGGAGACCTTGTCCTTCATCGGTCCCAAATAAGTAGGCAACACTTTCTGATATGCATCTCCCCTAGAAGGTGAATTTCTCCTTCATAACATGGTTTCTCTGTGTCATAATCATTGAGAGGTTCTGCCAGTAGACTGACAATGCCACCTACCCACACTGCTCCTACTGGTGGACCAGAGTTTCTGATCTAAGATGAATGACGCTTGGGGCTTCACCATCATTTTACCTTTATGGCCACTTGTATGTCAGAATGTTGGGATGCAAGGGGGCCAAGGAGAGTGGACGTAGAGGAGAAAAGGAGAGAGGGAGAGAGATACAGAAATAAAATGCAGGTGGATCCCATGTTACAGACTGGAATGAAAGATTAGTCCTCTGTCTAAAATGATTCCAACAGACAACAGCGGATCATCCTGACCTTGTGCAGAAAAGCTTTATTTCCCCCCCTAATGTGCTCCTTTCAGGTGTCCCACTTTTTCTTGCTCAGGGCAAGCCGAGGAGCTTCAGTGTAGCAATAAAGCCATTTAAGAATTTTTGCCCTAAGCTTAGAGACCCAAATATAAAACCACGCAGGCTCTGCTTCTCCCAAACAGCACTGAAGGTTGATGAATCTGACATTCCAGCGAGGTGGGTTTGGATTCTCTAAAGACCATTTCATAGACACAAAAGGGCTGCAGATTCTCATCTGGCAAATAGCCCCAGCGATCGGGGGAGGCAGGGCAGCAAAAAACACTGAAAATCTGCCCCATGGTTAACTCATCTTTCGCCAGATGGGCAGAGATGAGAGAGGATGGAACTGCTTGAAGATTTCATCAGAGACTCCTCTCTCCTCTTTGGTCTCCATTTACATTTGAAAGTAGCATATTCTCTTTTAAGTTATAAAAAACTATATTGGTCGCCCCCACCCCACCGCTGATCTTCCGGTGCCTTTTTGGAATAACAAGGCATCGCTCTCCCTCTTTCTCTTGCTCTCGCTCTCCTGAGTGGCATGTCTTAGATGAGAGAGTTGCACTGCTTTAAATAGATTAAATTTAATTTTTATAGTCAGGAAAACAAGTCCTGCAAGGTTGAAGGGTAGGTATGTTTAGCATAGGGAAGAACAGACTGAAGGGAAACAGGCAGGGCTATTTTTGGGCAGGAACGCACAGGAACTGAGTTCCGGCTGGCTCCGAGTTGGCCACGCCCAGCAGGAACTCATTAGCATAATAGGCCACAACCAACAGCAGAAACTCATTAGGACTGGCTACATTAGGGGTGTGTGGCCTAACATGCAAAGGAGTTCCTGCTACTAAAAAAGGCCCTGGGTTTTGACAACAAACAAGGTAAACAGAATAAGAAGCAAAAGGTGGGTGTGGCTGGAGGACCACACTTCTGGTAACATGGGGGTGCGGCCTAATGTGCTAACGAGCTGTGCTGGCAGGGGTGTGGCCTAATATGCTAATGGGTTCCTGCTGTTGGGCGTGGCCTATTATGTTATTGAGTTCCTGCTGGGCTTTTTCTACAAAAAGTGCCCTGGAAACAGGATTCAACTCTTCAGGTACCTGAAGGGCTGCCCCATGGAAGAAGCCAAAGACTCGTTCTCTGCTGCTCCGGAGGGTGGGACTAGATCTAATGAAGCATGGATTCTGCTTGGACCTTCACCAAAAGCTTCCCAATGGTGAGAGCAACTGAATCAGTTACCTAGATGGGAGGGGAAGCTCTCCCTTGCTGGCGGTCTTCCAGGAGAGGCCTGCTGTTGGATCCCCAAGCATCGAGAACAAATCCACGTTTCAAAGAAAGTAAAATTTATTTCAAAGCATTGGAAAGACACTCAAACACGTTCTTTGTTAGAACTGACTACAGAATGGCAGGTCAAGCATAATAAAGGAATTCAAAACAGGTATAGAACCAATGGGTCACTTTCCCGCTGGCGGGTTAGAGGAAACGGTTGCGCGCCCATTCCCTGGGAATAAGGTGATCGTTAGACATAACACAGGAGCAGTTCCCAGGCGAGAAAAGCAACAAGCCGGCAATGAAGCAAACTCCCCCGACACATCCTCCAGTTGTTTGGCTTAGGCATTACAGCAGGATAACATAACAGCGCAGAGGCTAAGGGGGGGGAACAACTGTACCGAGGTACCAGTAACACAGAACACCATGGCAGCTTGCTGACACCTGCCGGCCAATCTCTTAGCAATACTCTCACTTCGGATGTCCTGCCTTGGAGCAAGGGATTAGGTTAGATGGCCTCCGAAGGCCTTTCCAACTCTATGATTATATCCCATCCCTTCTGTTCATTAAACGGGCAGGTTGCACTAAGCAGCAGTTCTACAACTCCAATTAAAACAAAGCTGTCAGCCACCAAGCTCTTTACCTCTTAACTGTCTCATAAAAACCAACTTTAGAAGATCAGTTTAAAAACATCAGCTAACACTGGATAGCATAAATAACCAAAAAGCATCAGTATAACCCTGACATTATTAAACAGCTTGGAATCAGCAGTCAAATGTCGTCAGTTTTGAAACATTAGGTAAAAACAGTGTTAATGAAAATCAACATCATTTAGTAGCATAAAAGTCAAACTCTTTCATGGCATCAGAACTGTTGTTAGGTATGCAACTCAACAACGATGTAAGTAACAAGTGAATCAGCTTTATTAAGAACAAAAACTCCAAAGATCACACAAGACGACACACGACAAATTACAGTGGAGCCCAGCTCCTTTTTAAACACTCCCGGGCTGGTGTAGCCACCCCCTTGCATAGTTAAGGTCCAATCATATTACAACAACCAATCCCTTTTGTTCCCTCCAGTACAGTTCTCTTACATTTGATTGGTTACAGTTGTTCATTAGCCAATGAGATTGTTCCAGATTAGAATCCTGGCTAAGGTTTCAAGCTTAACATTACTTGTCAATGGTAAAGACACAGCAAGAACCAACAGGTATCCTAGCCAGCAGAACCCACTTCAAGCATGGGCTGGAACAACGGAATGAATGGGGCACAAGGAACGTCCCTCGAGAGGAAAGCAACAGCCTCACTGCAAAGGTGGCTCTCACCCTCATGGCCACCCAACATGTGCAGGCAAACAAGATGAGGCCGCAGAGATCCAGCATGGGAGAATGGACTGCATCCCATTCCTTCCCTAGGCAGAAAACTCCCTGCAGGTAGAAAGCTAGCACAAAATAACAGAAGGCGGCAGAACCCGTTGTGCGACTTTCCTAGTTGTATCTGCTATCCACAGCTGGAAGGAAGGGATGCGGTGCATTCTGTCGCCACCTCACTCTTGCAGGTGTGAGCCACCTTAGGCCCCATCACCTCCGCTCCCATGCACCCAAGCCATTCAGCCAGTGGGAAACAGAAGCTATCAATGGCTCACTTGCTGTTGGCTAAATGGGGAAGCCCTATTGAGAACACCTGCCACAGAAGTTTCCAGTTCCTCACTCACGCATTCAAGAAAATGAGGCCTAGTTGCCTCACAAACAGAGCCGTGGTTAATTGACATTTCGGGGGGGGGCGACTTTGAGCATAACTGGCATAAATATTGAACTGATAGTTATCACCTGTGAACAAAACTGCCTTCTGTGACTGGTGCTTGTAACGCCCGCTGTTGTTGTGTTGTTATTGGGGGTGATAAAAATAGGTATGCTTATTACTGATACCGAAATGTTCTTCAGAACCAGCTGTTCCTGATGCCGCTGGAGTCAAGGGAGCATCCGAGTGTGGCGATGAGTAAAAAAAAAAGAAAAAGATGATGCTTGTGATTGAGCTAGTGACATGGGCCCAGATGTCTCAGATGTTTACAGTGAGGGTAATTGTACCACACGGCATGCTTTGCCAAACGACACTTCCTCAATTGAAGAAGGGTTGCTCGTAGGCGGAGAAAAAATATTTAAAGGCAATCTGTCACCGTTAATGAATGTGGCACACATACAGGTATGGAATGTTTTGCTAGACCCGGAACTGAGAGAAATGTATAGGGGAGCGAAAGCCAGCTGAGTAAAAGAATTAAAACTAAGGTGTTTTTTTTTTTTTTTAAATCTTTCAACTTTCTATTCCGCTCGAACCCCCAGGAGGTCTCTGAGCGGCTTACAGTTAATCGCTTATCCCTACCTATGGCCACATATACTGGGGATGGGGACTGCCCTACCGGCACCCTGTGGAGGTCTTTGTTGATCTTCTTCCTCCACTTAGGCATTGCCGCGCCTGCGCCTTCCACGAACCTCGCGTCTCCTGGCTCCGCCTCTCCACTGCGTCCGGTCCACCATGGATGTTACACTCGGTCGCCATCTTTTTGCCACTCGCCGCTCTGCCGTTCACCGCTCGCCACCGACACTCCACAAACCCCCTCGACGGGGGAGGGTGCTCCCTACCATCTAAGGTAGGTACCCAATTTATCTACTCGCAGTTTTTGATGTTAATTCCTGCTTTCGAACCGCTGGGTTAGCAGGAGCTGGGCCAGGGGCCAGGGGCTCATTCTGGCCGCGGCGGGTTTCGAACAGCTGTAGCAGCTGTTCGTAGTTGTTACTAGCAGGCGTTTAGCCACCTGCGCCACCGCTCCCTTTGAGTGGGAGGACTCTTGGTGCACCTACCTTCTCTTGGCCGAAGAAAAACACTTTGGAGCAGTGATCACCAGCATGGTGCCCACCAGTCTCTCTGTCCTGGCCCCCACTTCCTTCTTCCTCCAAGCAATAGAGCCAATCCCGGCTTTCTTCGATCGGCAGCCCCCCTTTGGCATCAGTGGCCTCCGTTCTAGGCTTGGAACCTTCTGGCACTTTGTGACTGGCCCCAGCCCCTGTGTCAGGGTCAGCCATTTTGGGGTTAACCGTGTCATTCTCTAGCAAATATTTTGTGGTGGCACACACACTATCCATTTTCAGAATTCCAGAGGTTCGACGAAGTTTGGGACTCCTGCTCTAGAGATTCACAGTTAAAATGTATGATCGTCTTGTAAAAAATTTTTCATGTAGTAGTAACGCTAGGATGACATTTCCTACCAAATTTGTAAACCATACTTGAATCATAGAGCTGGAAGGGGGTTTAGAGGCCATCTAGTCCAACCCCTTGCTCAGTGCAGGGTCAGCTTAAAGCATCCCTGAAATGTATTCATCTAGCCATTGTTTAGATATTCAGGTCTTTATACTACCATTGAGGGGGAACTCATCACCTTCCTAGGCAGATGACTCTACCGCTGAACAACTCTTACTGTAAAAAATATTTTTTCTAATATCCAGCCGGTACCTTTCCACCCATAATTTAAACCCATTACTGCAAGTCCTGTCCTCTGCTACCAACAGGAACAGCTCCCTGCCCTCCTCTGAGTGACAGCCCTTCAAATACTTCATGGCCCCCCTCAACCTCCTCTTCTCCACGCTAAACTTTCCCAAGTCCCTCAGCCTTTCCTCCTAGGGCTTGGTCTCCAGGCCCCTAATCATCCTCATCGCTCTCCTTTGCACCTGCTCCATTCTGTCCACATCCTTTTTGAAGTGAGGCCTCCAGAACTGCACACAATACTCCAGGTGTGGCCTGACCAATGGAGTGTACAGTGGGACTATCACATCTTGTGATCTGGATGTTATGCCCAGGGGTCATTTTGAGCAGGAACGCGCAGGAACGGTGTTCCGGGAGTAACAAGCCCGACTTCCTGCTAAGGCTCCCAGCCTTCAAGCATTTGATTCTGTCAGTAAAATGTAGGGGGGAGAGAGCATGTCACGCCCGACAGCAGCCACCATGCAACTTGCATAACTCATGCAGGCCCAGCTGCTTGCTGCTGCTCAACAGCTGCTGCCCCATGAAGCGTTATGTAGTGGTTAGTGTTTCAGACCCAGGAATTGGGAGACCGCGTGCGAGGCAAGGGCTCCATGTGGTCATGCAAAGCCTCCGAGCTTCGCTCCTTAGACAACAGACTGAGCGGATCCTAGCCCGCACCAATCGGAGGGCTAGGCTCACGGCTGAGGGCCTATGGAACCCTCGGCCACTGTAAATAGCATATTGTTGGTGTGTGTGGGGGGGTGTTTTGGGTGTGGGGTTATGCGTATATAAGCCGGCCTGCGAGCCGAGCTTTTTCGTCTTGTTCTTCACCTAATAAAGTATGAGAGCTGAATTCACTAGTAAGTCTCAGTACTTTTCACCCAGGTTTGAATCTGAGTTGGGAAATACCTGGAGATTTTTGGGGTGGCGCCTGAGCGGTGGGTGTTGCCTCCTGACTCACTTCCGGTGATGTCAGGGGGTGTGGGATATGCAAATAAGTTATGCTCATGAGTTCTGCGAATGAGCTCCTGCACCTCTTTTTCTACGAAATGACCCCTTGCCTCTGTTGATACACCCCAAGACTGCATTAGCCCTTTTTTGCCACGGCATCACACTGACTACTCAAATTTAACTTACAGGCCACCCATAACCCAAAATCTTGTTCAGAAGTGTGTCCCCCATCCAGTATGTATTCTTCTCATTTTTGTTACCCTGATGTAAAACTCTGCATTTATCCTAGTTGAATTGCATCTTATTCATATCCGCCCACTTTTCCAGTGTGTTCAGATCTCATTGAATACTATATCTTCTGGGGGGGTTGCTACTCCTCCCACTAGATGCCAGTGGGACATTAGATGCTACTCCTCCCAGTAGATGTGGGTGTGGTGGGTTTGACCGTGGGGGGGCTTAATTTGTACCGGGCCCTGAACCTCACTGTGTAGCATTTAGGCAAGTCACCCCCTCTCTCGCAGCCTCAGGTTCTTAAGAAGATGAAAATGGAATAGGTTTTTCCATGCCTCCTGTGGCTCCTTGGAGAAAAGGTGGCGACAGCATTATGATAAATATAGCAACACTGGAGGACTGCAGATACCGTATAAATATGACCAGATGATCAGTCAGCACATGTGTTCCAGCAGAGCAGGCCGCCCTCTAGCACAACCATCTGCCACTGGTGTAGCTGCCAGGTTCAGCCATCTCCAGCCAGAGACTACTGAGAGAACATGAGGTTTAGTTGTGTGTTATGATAGCGACTCCCCCCAAAAAACACACCAGAGTGCCTGCAGGGTAGACTTAGAACCATGGTTCGGTAGAGTAAATGGAGGGGTGGTGCATTCTTAAAGTAAAGGTAAAGGGTTCCCTTGCTCGAAAGCCAGTCGAATCCGACGCTAGGGTTGCGGTGCTCATCTCCGTTTCCAAGCCGAAGAGCCAGCGCTGTCCGAAGACGTTTCCGTGGTCATGTGGCTGGCATGGCTAAACACCAAGGCGCACGGAACGCTGTTACCTTCCCACCGAAGTGGTACCTATTTATCTGCTTGCAAAGTCTTGCTTTCGAACTGCTAGGTTGGCAGGAGCTGGAACTAGAGACGGGAGCTCACTCCGTCATGCGATAACTCGGGTCTCGAACTACTGAACTACCGACCTTCCGCAGCCTTCAGTTCAGCGTCTTAACCACTTGAGCCACTCTTACTAAGTGTTTAAATGGGAGCTAACATGTGGGTGCACAGTTGTTGTTGTTGTTGTTGTTGTTGTTATTAGCCTGCCCTTCCCTGTACACAGGGCTCAGAGTGGGGAACAGCACTTCTAGATATACAATATACACAATCAAGGTAAAGCAATTAAGCCCTGACCTCGATAGGCCAGGCAAGCCCGATCTCGTCAGATCTCCAAAGCTAAGCAGGGCCGACTCTGGTTAGTACTTGGATGGGAGACCTCCTTGGAATACCGAGTCGGGAGGACAGGGGCAGGCTTTGTTCAGCCACCTCTCTGAATATCCTCCGGACCCTCAGTAGGGGGTCACTCCCCAGGGATTGAAATGACTTCCAGGTACAGACACAGGCACATGCACACAAACAAATCCAAAAAAAACCCCAAAGAGGTAAAACAATTAAAACACCTTAAACAATACAAAAAAAAAAAAGTTTACGGATGGCACATAAAAATACATCATTTTTTGTCCTTACCTCGTGGGGGGAGAGGGAAGGAAGAAGCCAGGCTAGCTGGAGACCGTTGCTGCCTTCAACCCTAGGCCTGGCGGAACATGTAAAAGGTCCCAGAGGGCACAGATATCATACGTACAGCAGAGAGTGCCACCAGGTTGGCGCCAGGGCTGAGAAAGCCCTGGCTCTGACTGAGGACAGCTGGATACTCTTCGGCCCAGGGATCACCAGTACGTTCTTCTCTCCTGAGCTCAATGCTCTTTGGGGGATATATCAGGAGAGGCGGCCCCATAGATACGCTGGTCTCAGACCATGTAGGGCCCTAAAGGTTAGTTAGGTAAAGGTAAAGGTTCCCTTGCTCGAAAGCCAGTCGAATCCGACTCTAGGGTTGCGGTGCTCATCTCCGTTTCAAAGCCGAAGAGCCAGCGCTGTCCGAAGACGTTTCCATGGTCATGTGGCCGGCATGACTAAACACCAAGGCGCACGGAACGCTGTTACCTTCCCACCGAAGTGGTCCCTATTTATCTACTTGCAATTTCTTGCTTTCGAACTGCTCGGTTGGCAGGAGCTGGAACTAGAGACAGGAGCTCACCCTGTCTTGCGGCACTCGGGTCTTGAACCGCTGAACTACTGACCTTCCACAGCCTGCAGTTCAGCGTCTTAACCACTTGAGCCACCGCAGCTCCTTACCCAGTGGGGGTAGTACCAAGGTTAGTACCAAGACCTTGAACCTGATTCAGAATTCAATCTGGAGCCAGTGCACCCGGCAAACCACCGGTTGAATGTGGGCTGTCAATGGGGCTCCTGAAAGAACCCACACCTCTGCATTCTGGATCAGCTGTAGTTTCTAGGTCAGTGACAGTAGTCTAACCTGGAGGTGACCGTTGTATGGATCACTGTGGCTAAGTCAGGGCGAGACAGGAAGGGAACCAGTTGCCTGATCTGGCATAGCTGAAGAAATGCCAGTCTAGCAACATTCGTGATCTGGGCCTCCATCGACAAGGAGGCCTCCAGGAACACATCCACATGGGATGTCCCACCAACAACCACTTGGGCATTATTTCATGAGTTGGGAGCCACTGTGAATAAGTTTCTTTTTGGTTCTGTGGCATTGGCACAGATTGCTATATCTTTACAACATTTGTGGTAGATGCCAAATGGCCTTTGGAACATGTTGCATTCATGTTTTGACCTAGTTTCTTAGACAGCAGGTTCACAAGGGCATGTTTGTTGCTAGACACCTGCAGTACATTGTCTAGAAGCCAAGTCAGGTGAAATGTTCCCCTATTTATGAACAGGAGGTGAATAAAGATGCCCCTGCCCTCCTCGGTCAAAGCCCCAAACTCTATCCTCTAGACCACATATGAAGATGCCACAGGACTACCAAGGTAAGTCCTGTCGTTTCTGACTGGCAGCAGTAGTCTAGGTCAGGAGCCCCCAACCATGGCACCCACGGACGCTTTTCCTGGTGCTCGGCCAAGTGTTTTTAGAAAGTGGTGGTGCCAGGTAGGGTGGTCAAAGCCCCAAACTCTAGCCACTAGACCACATGTGAAGATGCCACAGGACTACCAAGGTAATGTCTTTTCTGACTGGCAGCAGTGGTCTAGGTCAGGAACCCCCAACCATGGCACCCATGGACGCTTTTCCTGGTGCTCGGCCAAGCGTTTTTAGAAAGTGGTGGTGCCAGGTAGGGCATGTGCCCATCAAGGCTTCTGACTGATGACAGGAGATCTGAATTAGGGATGCCAACCTCCAGGTGGTACCTGGGGATCCCCCAGAATTACAGCTCATCCCCAGACTACAGAGACCGGTTCCCCTGGAGAAAAAGGATGCTCCGGAGGGTGGACTCTATCATGGCCTTGCACCCCACTGAGGTCCCTGTCCTCCCCAGGCTCCACCCCCAAACCTCCAGGAGTTTCCCAACCTGGATCTGGCAACCCTCCCTCCCTAGCCCCTGCCAGTGGTCAGGGGGGGACCCGGAAACCCTAGATCATCTGATTGGCTGTTCAGGTTTTTTTTAAAGTTGCCTTGGCAGCAGCTGCCACCACAGCACAAGGATCTTGACTACGTGACTGAAGGTCAGCTGTGTGTGTGCGCAAGAAAATATTTCAAAACAGTATGTTCATTATAAAAGGCATTCTGTTAAATAGAGCTTCTGCTGAAATGCTGAAGAGGTTTGCTCGACCTCACTCTCTGATGTCTTGTGGCTGACTCCGCCTCCTCTGGCAGCCATTTTGTAATTGCACCCACCACCCTGTGCCAGAATCCCAAAGGTGTCATAGGCTCAGAAAGGATGGGGAGGGACCCCCTGGTCTAGGGTCTTTTGCATCACCTGCCGCTTCATCCTTGAACTGGAACTGCTGGGGGTTGAACCTGAGACTTTCTTCTGGCCAAGCCGATGTCCTGCCGCTGAGCCACGGGCCCTCTACTGGCTCTTGTGTCGGCAGGGCTCTATTGCGTTGAAGTGGCAGTCGGTGCTGTAATGTTTAGAAACTCATTCCACATTTTCTAGTGGTTCAAATGTCCTTGCAGAGCCTGGAGGGGTACTGGTGCAGGGTTTTTGAGTGCTGCCCAAGTCCCACAGACTGGATATGTTGCACCACTGAAGTGTGATATTTATGTTTGTTGTTTGCTTAAATAAAACCAGAGTTTGTTTTGCCTTAAATATGTCCTGACCTGGATGTATGAAAATTGTTTGGGGGTAGCATTGCCATTTCTATTCAGTGGAGCGTAGTTCCTTTTAAACTCTCCCGGGACGGGGTAGCCACGCCCTCAAATAGTTAGCATCCAATCATGTTACATAGATAACAACCAATCATTTGTCTTCCCTCCAGCACAGACTCTTGTATTTCATTGGTTACAGTATATGCTTCAGCCAATGGTGTTGTTTCAGATTAGAATCCGGCTGAGGGCTCAAATTTAACATAGGTTTAGATGGAGTGAATACACAACAATTTCCGTCACCACTGTACCCCCACTGAAATAATGACTGTAAAACACAAACTTGATCGGTCTATCTTAAGCATTTACAAAAAATAATAAAGCTCCAAGGTGTTTTACAATTTAAAAAGCGCCAGTATTTTTCACCTTGTTTAAAATCCTTAGAACTTTTTGCCAGCAAGTGTTCAAAATGACTTCTGTAATAATAAGGACTAGAAGCTTATTTCTTTTCCAAAATGGAAGATTCCCTTCCAAGAACTCTAGCAAGAACCTTCAGTTTGCATAAAAATCTATTGGAGGCTCCCATACTTGTGCTTAAAATGTTTCATTTCCCCCCTTCTGGTTTAGAATCTGTCAAGAGCAGCATTTTACTCCGTTATGAGGACAGCGTTTTGAGTTGCCGCCTAAGACCTCATTAGGGTATTACTAGGCAGAAGACCACAATCCCCAAGGGAAGATTTGAAGGTATGTCAAACACTCTGAGAGTGGCATTTGAGTTTGCAAGCCTTGAGACGCTTGTTTGAAGATTATCCAAATTCCCAAGGGCCTGTCTAAAATCACTCATCAGACACCATAAAAATTCTGCAATAAAATACCTTATGTTGAACAGAACCGGAACATCAGTGCAGCAGAACGAAAGACATTACCACCATCAGTCAAATCCACCACAGAAAACACTAACAACAGCTTGCAATGCCTGGGAATTATTATTTTCAATCATATATTCAGAGTCTATATTCTGCAGTTTAGGGCCCTGTTTTTCACTGAGGTGATAAATCTATAACTGGACTATATGACTTCAGATCGCCTATGAGGACTGATATAATCCTCCCCCCAACTGCTGCAGATAGCAAGCATGTCAAGGGAAAGGCCTCTGACTTAGTCTGTTTACATGCACAGTTTTTCTTTGGAGGAGCGCGCCACTGGGTGAGCCCATGCTTGTACTCTCCAGCCCAGTGCTGACACACCTTCATAGAATCACAGAATCACAGAAGGAGACCTACGGGCCATCTAGTCCAACCCCCTGCTCAATGCAGGATCAGCCTAGAGCATCCCTGACAAGTGTTTGTCCAGCCGCTGCTTAAAGACTACCAGGGAGGGGGAGCTCGCCACCTCCCTAGGCAGATGATTCCACTGTTGCACAACTCTTAATGTAAAACAGTATCTTTCCACCCTTAATTGAAACCCATTATTGCGAGTCCTGTCCTCTGCTGCCAACAGGAACAGCTCCCTGCCCTCCTCTAAGTGACAGCCCTTCAAATACTTCAAGAGAGCAATCATGTTCCACCTCAACTTCCCCTTCCCCAGACTAAACATTCCCAAGTCATGATCTGGTCCATGGGGTCGCGAAGAGTCGGACTCGACTGTGCGACTGACCAACAACAAGCCATTGTTTAGATATTCAGGTCTTTATACCACCATTGAGGGGGAACTCATCACCTTCCTAGGCAGATGATTCTACTGCTGAACAACTCTTACTGTAAAAATATTTTTTCTAATATCCAGCCGGTACCTTTCCACCCATAATTTAAACCCATTACTGCAAGTCCTGTCCTCTGCTACCAACAGGAACAGCTCCCTGCCCTCCTCTAAGTGACAGCCCTTCAAATACTTCATGGCCCCCCTCAACCTCTTCTTCTCCAGACTCAACATTCCCAAGTCCCTCAGCCTTTCCTCATAGGGCTTGGTCTCCAGGCTCCCGATCATCCTCGTCGCTCTTCTCTGCACCCGCTCCATTCTGTCCGCGTCCTTTTTGAAGCAAGGCCTCCAGAACTGCACACAATCCTCCAAGTGCAGCCTGTCCAAAGCAGTGTACAGCAGGACTATCACATCTTGTGATTTGGATGTTATGCCTCTGTCGATACACCCCAAGATTGCATTAGCCTTTTTGTCGCTGCATCACACTGACTGCTCATATTTAACTTTCGATCCACCCTTGCCCCCAAGATCTTGTTCACACACACTGCCACTCAGAAGTGTATCCCCCATCCAGTATGAGTGTGTTCCTCATTTTTGTTACCCAGATGTAGAACTTGGCACTTATCCTTGTTAAATTGCATCTTGTTCACATCCGCCCACTTTTCCAGTGTGTTCAGATCTCGTTGAATTCTATCTCTGTCTTCTGGCGTGTTTGCTGCTCCTCCCAATTTAGTGTCATCTGCAAATGTAATGAGTAGCCCCGCCAGACCCTCATCCAGATCATTGATAAAAATATTGAAAAGTACTGGGCCCAGAACCGAGCCCTGTGGCATTCCACTGGACACCTCCCTCCATTCAGATGAAATGCCACTGACAACTACTCTCTGAGTGTGGTTCTCCAACCAGTTCCCCATCCACCTAACTATCCTACAGTCCAGTCCACAGTTCTTTTGTTTACCCATCAGAACATCATGGGGAACCCTGTCAAAAGGTTTCCTGAAATCCGGGTAGACAACATCAACAGCATTCCCTCAGTCCAGTAAGATCATAACTTGATCAAAGAAAGAAATGAGGTTGGTCTGTCAGGACCTACTGGGGACATATCTGTGCTGACTTCCCTGGATCACCAAGTTGTCCTTTAGATGCTCACAGACTGATCCCTTTAAAATCTGCTCCGGTATCTTCCCTGGGACAGAGGTCAGGCTGACTGGCCTGTGGTTTCCTGGGTCATCCCTCCTCCCCTTTTTGAATATTGGGATAACATCTGCCCTCCTCCAGAACTACCAGGTCATGTTGTTTGGCTACCCTGCCAAGCTGTTCAAGGAGGGCAGCATCTACCTCTTCATACTGGTCAGGAGGTCTGTAGAAGACTCCAACCACAATACTCTTTGTCCTTCCTTCCCAGCTTTCCACTGGGCTGTCGCCCTCCCCCTCCAGTATTTCCTGACAAACCCAGTTTGGTGTAGTGGTTAAATGTGCGGACTCTAATCTGGGAGAACCGGGTTTGATTCCCCACTCCTCCACTTGCACCTGCTGATGTGACCTTGGAATCTCAAGCTCTTCCTTCTTATTGCCCAAACTTTGGGCATTGGTACATGGACACACCTGAAGCCTTTGGCTCCATTAGACCTGGTCCTCCCAGGTGGGTCTCATTTAAATCCCTATGTTGGTTGTCTCCTTCCTCTTGTTGAGAACCAGGCCTAGGCTGGGTGGTTTTTTCTTCCATGAAACATATAATGATACAGGAGTATTGTAGGTTTGGGCAGGCCAAGTCACCTGTAGCTGGGAGTCCACTAGAAGTTGCCAGTGCTCTAGAACACAAAGGACGGGGCAAATAATGGGTTGGGTCCCATCAGCTTTTCTGCTGGTGACAGTGAGAGGATCCCATTTGACCACCCAAAACAGGTTATGGTGGGGATTGTGTAGGCATGCCTGGTTGCACATCATGGCAGGCAACCTCTCGCCCCACCCCCCGCACCTGTCTCCCACTCTGCCCACTCTCACAGCAGGAGAAAATGGAGGGAATGCCCACGGACAAAGTGACATCATTTCTAGGTCTTCAACCAGAAGTTGGGTGGAGACTTCCATGGCATGACCCAGAAGTGATGTCATCATGTCGGGGTGGCACTCTAGCACTGGCCCAAAACTCTTTAACCACAGTGAATGCTAGAGCGTCCCCAGATGTGATGATGACACTTCCTAGTCGCACCAGATGTGACATCATTGTGTTGCTGCTGTGGCTGACCCCCCCCCCATTCCCACCCCCAGGATATTTCTCCTGCTGGCCCAGCTGACTGGCAGCAGAG
>NW_015172077.1:39432-41137 GCF_001447785.1 Gekko japonicus
TGCTGAAGCAGGAGACCTGATCTCCCTGCCTTGAAGTGCCGTCACTGCATTGCACAATGCCCCCTCCTCTCTGTGCCCCACCCCGAAATGCTCCTGGGCAGCCCTGGAATCATGGGACCAGCCTGGACAAAAGCCGCGGGGAGGAGGAGACTTTGGTGAGATGATGTGGAAAAGCTGGGCCCTGCCTCTGGTCCTTCCTGTCCACTGCTGAGGCAGCACTTCCTCTAGTGCTGGGTACCTTTTGGCCTCCTGTCTTACAAGAGTGGAAGCTCCCAGTACCAGAGGCATGAGCTGCACAGGAGAGGCTAGGGTTGCCAGCCTCCAGGTGGGGCCTGGGGATCTCCCGCTTTTACCACTGATCCCCAGCTGACAGAGATCAGCTCCCCTGGAGAAAATGGCTGCTTCGAAGGGTGGACTCTATGGCATTGTACCATGCTTAGGCCCCTCCCCTCCCCAAACCCCGCCCTCTCCTGGCTCCACCCCCAAAGTCTCCAGGTAGTTTCCAACCCAGACTTGGCAACCCTAGGAGAGGCCCAGCCCGGCTGAGTGTGTATCAATGACCAGAGGAAGCCTTGTGGGTTTAAGGGTGGGGGGGAAGGCCTGTGACAGCTCTGCTATCCAGATTGTTCAACAAAGACAAAGGTCACTTTCTGTCCCACTTTATTTTTATTCCGCCACCATCTCCATCAGCCTCCCATTATCTTTTCCTAAGTTTTTTTTTTTACCTACAGATTAAAAAGTAGCTTATAATTCATTACGGTTCATTAAAATAAAAAATGCATCAAAATGACAGGCGAGAGAGACTTGTTCATTATTAGCATATAAATAGCATGTTTTATTCCACTGCAACAAAATCACTTACATTTTCAATGATCACCGCACACAAAATTAATTTTTGATAGCCTTTTGTGGATTGGCTAAAAAAATTCACATTTCTTTTTGTGCATTAACAGCACACTGCATCCACTGCTATTCATACCAAATTTTTAGATAATGAAGCAATTAAAAACACATGGATTGAAGATCTTATCTCATTTTTTTTTCCTCTGGCCCATTTCTCCTTCATTATTCATGAAAGGATTTGTTTAATTCAGAGTTAGTAATTGCAGATATATCTAGTACAAATTGTGCCTTATATTCTTTGCCCTTCTTCAGTTTATTTTAGCAAATAGATCCAGGGGGAGAAATAGAGAGAGGCAAAAATTACGTATTGGTGTAGCCAAACAAGACCTCCTCCGGGCCACTCCTTGTGGGAGCAGAATAGCTGCAATTTCACACTGATGAAATGAGTCATCGGCAGCTCACCACTCTGCATTTCTATTAAGTGGGTGGATTAAGCAGTTCTTATTTAGAGTATGGCTAGGATGACTCGGCAACTTTTCTTTGTTGACCCTCAAAGTCAGATTGATGGGATTGGCAAAAACCTGATCACCAATTTTAAAAAATTTGTTTATTTAACACATTGAAACTCATCATTCTCCCAGATAACTAGATCCTAAGGGGAGCTGCGGTGGCTCAAGTGGTTAAGACGCTGAACTGCAGGCTGTGGAAGGTCAGTAGTTCAGCAGTTCGAGACCCGAGTGTGCCGCATGACGGAGTGAGCTCCTGTCTCTAGTTCCAGCTCCTGCCAACCTAGCAGTTCGAAAGCAAGAAATTGCAAGTAGATAAATAGGTACCACTTCAGTGGGAAGGAAACAGTGTTCCG
>NW_015172077.1:41342-52486 GCF_001447785.1 Gekko japonicus
CCCCCAATCACTAGCAATCCAAAACAGTCCAGTGGAGCCTGAGCGGTGGGTGTTGCCTTCTGACACACTTCCGGTGATGTCAGGGGCGTGGTACATGCAAATGAGTTATGCTAATGAGTTGTGCTAATGAGCTCCTGCACCTCTTTTTCTACAAAATGACCCCTGGGTACCGCTTTGTTGTTGGGAAGGTAACAGCGTTCCGTGCGCCTTGGTGTTTAGTCATGCCGGCCACAGGACCATGGAAACATCTTCGGACAGCGCTGGCTCTTTGGCCTTGAAACGGAGATGAGCACCGCAACCCTAGAGTCGTACTCGACTGGCTTTCGAGCAAGGGAACCTTTACCTTTTTAAGAGGAGGTTGCAAAGGGGTGACCATGTTAGTCTCTTGAAGCAAAATAGAACAGAAGTCCCATCATGGCACCTTAAAGACTAACAACATTTATTTCAGTATGAATTTTCATGAGTCACAGCTTACAATAAAAACAGTGCAAACAACCTAATTCCAATCTACCATGGCGGAGGGGAGAAGCTTTAACATTCAGCAAATTTAAAGGGACCTAGTGATTAGTCCAAGTTGCCATTATCTTAAGACAACAGATGAACTTCCTCGTTTTTCCCCAACAAACAAAATTTTTATCTTCTGTCACTTATTAGATAGATAACAAAGTCAGAACCACCAAAGACACAGGAGATCTGGAAATTGTGTCCGTCCCCCCCACTGAGGCACTAATAGCTGTTAGACAATTTCAATCCAGAAAACATAGTAGATAAAGTGTTGTATCTCCCCCCTGTACCACTCCCATGAAAATTTTGCCTCTTCCAGTTTAATCTCAGATGCCCTGCCTCTGATGTAGCCAGGCACCATGATGAATGTTGCCACTCAGAAAGAGGAAGAAGAAGAAGAGATTGGATTTATATCCCCGCCCTTCATTCGGAGTCTCAGAGCAGTTTACAAACTACTTTCCCTTCCCCTCCCCACAACAGACGCCCTGTGAGGTGGGTGGGGCTGAAAGAGCTCTTTCCAGAACTGCCCTTTCAAGGACAGCTCTTATCAGAACCATGGCTTGCCCAAGGTCATCCAGCAGCTGCAAGTGGAGGAGTGGGGAATCGAACCCGGTTCTCCCAGATTAGGGTCCGCGCACTCAACCACTACACCAGACCAGAAGGGTGGAGGCCTGGTGTTAGAGCATGGGTTGGATCCAGCCAGATTTGCTTCTGCTGAAAAAGGGATGATTACCAAAAAGGCTACCCTGGGGATTGTGGGACCTGCCTGGACAAAAGCCCTCTGGGATGGGGGCTCTAGAAAGGAGGGGAGTCCCTTTAGTCCAGCCTCCAGTTTCACACAAGCAGCCAACAAGTTCCTTGGAGGGCCAAACAGGCAAGGCATAGAGGGCGTAGAGGGCAAAGCCTTCCCTCGCTCCTGCCTCCCTTCACTGGTACCCAGAGGTTTACTGCCTCTTTATGTGGAGGCTCCCTTCAGTCACCACAGCTAGTGGCCACTGATGGACCTCTTTTTCATGGATCTATTTAACCCTTTTCAAAGTTATGTATGCTCATAGCCATCACTACCTCCATGTGCCATGGGGATGCCCACCTAAACTGACATGGCCCAAGTTTTCTCTTAGTCCTCCTGGGGGAGGATCCACCTCCGGTGACTGGGGTCATCACATTGTGGGGGCAATCAGGGAGGTTTAAATCACTGGCTGCCACGGTGGTGGATAAGGAAACATGTAAAGTGCAGGGGGCTTAGGTTTTTAATTTTGCTGTTTATTGCAACAGGACGGGGGAGAAACTGACCACGGAGACGCTACCCATGACTCTGCCATGCGTGGCACAGCTGGAACATGTAGCTCAGTGAGCTCTGACATGATACCTGCTGGGGTGCCATGGCGCTAAGGTTGCCAACTTACGGGGGGGGGCTGAAGTTCTCCGGGATTACAACCGCTCTCCATAGATCAGCCAGTTTAGTGTAGTGGTTAAGTGTGTGGACTCTAATCTGGGAGAACTGGGTTTGATTCCCCACTCCTCCACTTGCACCTGGCTGGATGACCTTGGGCAAGCCATAGTTTTGACAAGAGCTGTCCTTGAAAAAGAGCAGTTTCTGTCAAGAGTTCTCTCAGCCCCACCTCCCTCACAGGGTGTCTGTTGTGGGGAGGGGAAGGGAGAGGAGTTTGTAAGCCGCTCTGAGACTCCCTTGGGTAGTGAAGGGCGGTGTATAAATCCAATCTTCTTCTTCTTCTTCTTCTTCTTCTTCTTCTTCTTCTTCTTCTTCTTCTTCTTCTTCTTCTTCTTCTTCTTCTTCTTCTTCTTCTTCTTCTTCTTCTTCCCCTAGAGGAGATGGTAGGTTCAGAAAGTAGACTCTATGATGGCACATCCCTGATGAGCTCCCTCCCCAAACACCACTCTTCTCAGGCTCTGCCCCCAAATCTCTGGGAATTCCTGAACCCAGAGTTGTCATCTCTACATGGTGCCTCACTGTCTCCTTCCCCAAAGCAAAGAGCCAAACGTGGCTTTCCTCCACCTCACGGGAGCAGGAGGTGCTTCAGACGACCCGGGAGGCATATCCCTCTGGCTCTGCAGCAAGTGCCCATTCAGAAGTTCCTGCTCTCAAGTCAAGATGCTTCACCCCTTTCTCACACTGGTAACTTAAGGAAATGTGGGGCAGAGAGAGGAGAGACGTAGAGGGTATCCAGCACACAAGCACAAATCCTTGTGCTGTTTACTCAAAATTCACTCCATGAAATTGCTGAGCGGTCGGGTTAGAACGGATAAAAGGAAGTACTTCTTCACCCAAAGAGTGATGAACACATGGAATTCACTGCCACAGGAAGTGGTGGCAGCTACAAGCATGGACGGCTTCAAAAGGGAATTAGATAGGCATATGGAGCAGAGGTCCATTAGTGGCTATTAGCCACAAGGTATAGATAGGGGCTCTGAGGCAAGTGATGGTCTGTCTTCTTGGTGCTTTGGGGGGGGGGTCAACAGTGGGAGGGGTTCTAATGTCCTGGCCCCACTGGTGGACCTCCTGATGGCACCTGGTATTTTTGGCCGCTGTGTGACACAGAGTGTTGGACTGGATGGGCCTTTGGCCTGATCCAACATTGGCGTCTCTTATGTTCTTATGTTTTATTTTAATAGTTGCATTCCCACTGTATACAGTTTCCAATGTGGTCTCCAAAATCTATAAAGCAATATATCCAGTTAATGAAATAAAGCAAGCAGATTAAAGAGGAATAATGTAATTGGAATTAATAGCTGAATGCTACACATCACCCTACTGGAAAAGTTTGGATGATTTTACTGCGAGTCAAAACACCCAGCTGGCAAAAGCAGAGAATGGGAATAAGGTTTACATCCAGTCCAGGCATCGTCTTTGCAGCAGCCCCCTTCCTCTTCCTTGCCTCGATTCCTTAACAGCACCTGCTTTTCACCACTCCTTGTGGATTCAGAGTGGCCCACAGAGAGAGCAGAAAAAGCTATCTAAACCCAAGCAAAGAACAAACCTGCCCACCGTAAGCACACAGGAAGGGGAGGGGGCAGAGCAGGGGGTAAGAGGCGGTGACGGTGAAAGTATCAGCATTCTCTTCCTTCCTGCCCAGAGTCTTCCTGATTGGTGGGAGAAGGCAATAAAAGCGAGCTGTCTGCAAGACAAGTTGAGTGCTGTGGGGAGGGAATACATCTTCCTTTGTAATTATTGCAATTAGGGGGCCCAGCCTCCCCGGGCCAAATTACTCTGAAGAGTTTTGTACACACATGCTTAACACAGAGAAACATTAAACAATTTGTGGGACGTATTTTGCCGTATTGCATACAAAGAAAATCTTTTGCAGCCCAATTATTAATTCAAACAAGGAGGGCATAATTGTCGCAGGGTCTAGTTTGTTTGTCTATTAAGAGTCGTGCCGCACAATGCATTGTGCTACCCCTCTCGCTCTGAATCTGTTGTGTCAGGATTATTGCATCGATTAATTGTGCATAACGATGTGTGGGACCTGATCCCTTTGTTCCAGGGGCAATCATTACAGCAATTTATTTATAGATTCACTTGTCTACAATAGTCCACAATAATAACATTAATCAATAGGCAAATGCTTTTCCCCTGGCCACAATACATCCTGTGAGGTGCGTCTGAGCACTGGAAAGACACTCTCTGAGTGCTTTTAAAATTAGCTACCGACCCCCAGTAGAACATCTTTCCTCTTTCACAATCTGTTTGCCATATGGGGTGGGAATGGAAGGGTACTTGCTTCATTAAGTGCATCTTAAGCCCTGCTGGCTGCCCTGTATTGGAATTTGACATCCTAAATAGGGGTTTTTTTTGGGGAGGGGGAATAAGATACTATCTGACAGTAGAAATATGAAGATTAAAGGACCTCTGAATGAGAGCGGGTGCCAAGCTGTCAGGAATGTATAGCTTTGAAGTCTTTTCGAATGATGATGCTTCAAAATTCTTCACAGGGACTGGCACGAAGCCACAACGAAGTGGGTAGTGCATCCGACTTTGGAGTCATCCCTCCCTGAACCCTTTTGCATGGTTAGTGGTATATTCTTCCTCTATCAAGCACAAAAAGGTGTGCTTTGGGGGGGTTGTGGGCAATGCTCCCTCTAAGCTGTGGTGCCCTGTGAGCAAAAATTCTACTTTGTGAGCTACCGGCATTACAGTTGTGAGCGAGCAGTTTGGCTGCTGCATAAATGAGTTTGCTCTGGAGCCCTCTTTCCTGAGCGAAGACAAAGATGTGTGAGCTGGAGGCTAAAAAACTGTGAGCTAGCTCACACTAGCTCAGCTTAGAGGGAGCACTGGTTGTGGGGATGCTGGAATTTCCATCCATAGTAACAGGCGCACTCTGCTTGTGCACCTAGGCTAGTAAACACAGTAGATTTGTTAGTGGTTAAATCCCTGAATTTTGCAGGTACTATATTCTGAAAGAGTCACATCCTGATCCTGTCTGTCAACAAGTCAGTGTTCTGTAACTTGCCATGGGTAAATATCGGTTGGGACAGAGTTTTTTGAAATGCAAAATGTTTGCCTCTGTTTGCTTGCTTGGTCATCCGTACGTTTCTTTGAATTGTGTTAGATGTCCCATATTTGTGTTAGGATTGTGTTAGATGTCCCATATTTTGCAAGTTGGTGATATAT
Organism: Gekko japonicus; assembly: GCF_001447785.1. Lineage (NCBI taxonomy): Eukaryota > Metazoa > Chordata > Lepidosauria > Squamata > Gekkonidae > Gekko > Gekko japonicus. Next base: position 46,480 of record NW_015172077.1, read on the forward strand.
TAACAGCCATCATGGGCTTTTCCCAGAAGTAACATTGTGCAGTTGCCAGCATCCCCACCCATATCCCCCAAAGGGGTCAAGTTTGCCCAGACTTTACAGCCATCTTCTCTGGCAATTGCCAAAAATTCCAGCAATTCCTAGCGAGCCTCGGCTGCGCCTCCAGGTTTTCCTGGAAGTGACCTTAGGATGGCAGGGGTTTTTTTTGTCTTCCGTCAGCTGCTGAAGTCCCTGCAGACAGGGCCGGCTCACTCACTAGGCGAACTAGGCGATCGCCTAGAGTGGGCTGGCCCTTAGGGGCGCCAAACTGCACCCGGCCCCGTACTCTGGGAGTTTCTTAATTATTTGTGTTTTTCATTCTTCCTAAAATGCATTTATTTTTAAAAAATAGTGGGTGCACGGGGGGGGGGGCGCCAGAAGGGATCCTCGCCTAGGGTGCAAAATAAGCTGGGGCCGGCCCTGCCTGCAGATATACAGCGACCTTACTTGTGGGGCATGAGTGGTCAGCTGGAGCGAGGCTGGAGGTGTGGGGGCTTGTAGTCTGACTCTGAGGAGGAAGGCCTGACCAGGCTGTCCTAGGGCTGCTGGGTCCCATCTTCTCCCTGGTGGGGGGATTTGGGGGGCAGTCCGGGAGGGACCATCCCCAATGCGATGGTGTCATGCAGAGCGACATCATCACATTGGGGATGCAGCAGGCATGTGCCCCCCCTTTCCCCCCTTTAAATAATTGGGGGGGGAGTGGGCACCGCACACACCTGCCCGACAAGCCACAAATTCTCCACTTGCAGGGCAGGAGCAGGCAACCCCCACTTGAAGAGAGCAGGTGCTGGGCGTGCCTGCCCTGCAAGCTGTGAATTTGTGGCTTGCAATGAAGGCGTGCCCGGTGCCCGCTGTTTTCAAGCACGGCAGCGGATGACTGTTGGGGGCAGGGCTTCCCCTGCCAGCCAGCTGGCCAGCATCTGGGGGGAGCCCCCAAAATTGTCAGGCACAAATAGATAAATAGGTACCACTTCGTTGGGAAGGTAACAGCGTTCTGTGCGCCTTGGTGTTTAGTCATGCCAGCCACATGACCACAGAAATGTCTTCAGAAAGCACTGGCTCTTCAGCTTGGAAACGGAGATGAGCACCGCATCCCTAGAGTCGGATTCGACTGGCTTTCGAGCAAGGGAAACCTTTACCTTTAACAAGATAGCTGGGAGGCTAAAATGAGAAGAAACTCCGCGTACACCATCCTGAACATCTTGGAGGAATAACTGGATAAAGGTATAATTCAAGTGCAAGCTCAAAGTTTGGCAAGGGGGGGGGTACTCCATGTGGTCATCATGACTTTAGAAGTGGGTTATTCTTTCAATGATTTTGCGTGGACCTTTTAAAGTTTTTAAAATTGGGTGAAAGCAGTGAAAATGAAGCACAAATGCTTTCACAACCCAATATTGGGTTGTTTTCTGTCCCCTGGAAGAAGGAGAATAAGAGTAAGAGACAGAGATGTCTGCAAATGGGGGGGGGGCGCCCAAGGACAGTGGAGGGACAGAAGTCGATTAATCCTATCAGGAATGTTTGTTTGGGGAAACAATGAGGTTCTACAAAACCTTGAGGGGTTTTGTTTTAGTTCCCATCTCGATATAGTGGCTGAAAATTGCTCAGATGTTATGGGTTTTGTCTTAATCAAGCAAAGTGGCGACATTGTTTTCTGAGGCCATTGTAGTGTACAATAGCAAATCTAGCGAACAAGAGACATTCTAGTTTTAATCAGTGTTGAACATGGTACAGTTGCAGTCTCCATCTCAAGGAGACATGTGGATAAGACTCCAAAGAGATGAGCCGATTTCTCAACCTAGTGACGAAAGAACGCTGCGTACTGTACAGCTACCCTAGTAGCCAGCAACACAGAGGTTTTCTTCAGGGGGGACATCCTGTAACTTTAATGTCACTACCTCTTTGCAGTGATTTATTTCTGGAAAGCTGCGGAGGCTGTCTATGTAGACCTCTGGCCTACTGCAATGACTTTGAAATGGCATAAACCGTCACAGCTTTCCCAAGAGCCATGGGAACTGTAATCGTGTGCAGATGTCAAGAATTCAGTGTCAGCAATATTCAAGAAAAGGTTGTTAATCTGTAGTAATTAGTCTGTTGGTGTTTGGTAGTGCTGTGAGAGCACTGCGATGGGCACACGGTGAGTTAGCAATAGGCGTGATAGGAACAACCAGCCAAGATCATGCCTTCGAAGAGGACAGCACTGCCATGAGTTGAACTGGATCATGATGATGGTATGTCTAATAAGCATTCTGGATGTCAACTGAGAGCTGGCTACTGGAGCCAGGCATGAGACATTAAATGGGTGAAAAGTGTTCATAATCCTTAATAACATTTTGAATTGTTAATGAGCTGCCTTTTCCAGTGTTACCCAAAGACGTGGTGGGGTTAGAAGTGACCATGAAAAGGTCACCAAACACTGGTGAGAGCTGCAACAGAGATGGGGCAATTTCGCACTAGAGCTGCCTCGCGGCGCAGCCGCCGTTTGCCCCGACACAAATATGTCAATTTCACACCCGAAGCTGCGGGGCTGCATTTTGACTCGCGGCTTCGCCCGATTTCCTCCGCAGTTTCGTGATCCTGGTTTTTGAGGATCACGAAACTACGGAGGAAATCGGGCGAAGCCGCGGGCCAAATGCAGCCCCGCAGCCTCGAGTGTGAAATTGACAAATAGTGTCGGGGCAAATGGCAGCTGCACCACGAGGCAGCTCTAGTGCGAAATCGCCCATGGTGTTTTGAGGTGCCCCACTTCTCCAAACGAATACAGGAAGGAAGCCAAGAGGTCCTCTTACAGGGCAGCAGGCCTATTGGCCCACATCAGATCCACAGGCAGAGAAGGCGAGAGGGGCAAGGGGCTTCCTGTGGCCCCCCAGGCATGTCACTGCTCAGCAGGCTCCTAAGTGCTTCTCTCTCTGTCCAAAGTGTTGTTTCTCCCCAAGGCAGGCAGCCCGTACACACACCTCAGCAGGGTGGGGTCACCCTCTCTGAGCCTTGATGGGTTCTTGGAACTCTTAGAAGACCGTCTCGGAACAATTAGCTCCTGTCAAGGAAACATCTGCATCTATTAACGGTCATCAACAATCTCTCATAGGCTGTGACACGCAGCCCTGGAGGCCAAAATGAAATCAGGCTGCTAAGCTCACAACAGAAGGCTGTCCAAAGGCAGGAGGGCAGAAATTCCAGCCTGACTCAGTGCTGTGTACAGTTAGCGACTGGGATTGTTCCATGGGAGCAGTTATTTATGGAAGCAAATGGATTAAAGAAAGAGACACACACCCCGCAGGGATATCTCTGAGTGTTTGCAGTCCTTACTGAAGAGCTTTTATCGTGTCACAGAGCAGATTGGTTATTTTCTGATATTTTGAAAGTTTTAAGATTAGATTTTACCAAAAATAAAAGGAGCATCCCCTTCTCCAGTCTCCTTGTTCTTGTCAGGAACTGGAGAGTCCACGTGTGGGGGCGCCCCCCTGAACATCTCTCTTGGCTATGCCTCGAGTCCAGGGCCGGCCCCAAGTTTGTTTGCACACTAGGCGAGGCTACCTTGTGGCGCCCCCCCCCCCAGGCGAGGCTACCTCCTGGCACCACCACCCCCAGGCGAGGCAGAACAAAGAGCAAGGAAGCATTTGGCCTTCTAATCAGGAGGACTCCCCGCTTTGGCGTCGCCAGCCCGTTAGCAAGCCGGCCAGAGGGTGGTGGCAGTGGCAAAGTGAGGGAGTCGCACCCACCACCTGCCCAAGCCAGATCCAGCTACTCAAAGAGGTGCAGATGGGAGAGGTTTGCCTAGGTGCTGGGGATGCATCGGGAGGGACTCCTGTGTCTCCAGGCTGGGGGGGGGAGGGGGGAGCCAACCCGCCATCCTTTCCAAGGTGCTTGGCTGCCCGACGCCTCCCTTGGTTGACCCCTCCCCATGGGACGGAAGGCGCAGCAAAAATTTCACCCGGGAAAGCGCCTCTCTCTCCAGCACCAGGTTGTGTTGTAGGGGATAAAAAGGAGCAGGGCAGAGACTGAGATAGGCTGCCCTGAGCTCCGGGGACCGATGGCAGAAGACAGATCATCGCTTTTGGCGGGGCGGGAGGCCAGGCGGTGCCCTTCCATGAGGTGGCGGCATGGCGCCCTAGGCAAATGTCTAAAATTTTCTATGGGTGGGTAACTCAAGCCATTAATGATGGAATTGACCGGTGTGGTATTTTAGGAATTAAGCTTGTAAGGTTCTTATGTTGTGGACTCTGTGTTTAATATTTTGGTTCATTCTGCTGGTCTTATGACTGTTCTTAATAAACTTACTCTATGGGTGGGCTGGCCCTGCTCAAGTCCCAGGGAGAAAGGTGGACTACAAATAATGTAAATGACTAAATAAAGGCAGCCAGGCACATATAGAGCAGAGCGATTTAGCTAGCTTCTTTGTATACCGCTTTTCAACAAAATGTTCTCAAGGCAGTTTACAGCACAGCGGAAGGCAATGAAATGCAGTAAGGCCCTGAGCAGTCATAAGAACATAACATAAGAACATAAGAGATGCCAATGCTGGATCAGGCCAAAGGCCCATCCAGTCCAACACTCTGTGTCACACAGTGGCCAGAAATACCAGTGCCATCAGGAGGTCCACCAGTGGGGCCAGGACATTAGAAGCCCTCCCACTGTTGACCCCCCCCCAAGCACCAAGATGACAGAGCATCACTTGCCCCAGAGCCCCTATCTATACCTTGTGGCTAATAGCCACTGATGGATCTCTGCTCCATATGCTTATCTAATTCCCTTTTGAAGTCGTCCATGCTTGTAGCCACCACCACTTCCTGTGGCAGTGAATTCCAAGTGTTAATCACTCTTTGGGGGAAGAAGTACTTCCTCTTATCCGTTCTAACCCGACCGCTCAGCAATTTCATGGAGTGCCCACGAGTTCTTGTATTGTGAGAAAGGGAGAAAAGTACCTCTTTCTCTACCTGCTCTTTCCCATGCATAATCTTATAAACCTCAATCATGTCACCCCTCAGTCGTCGTTTCTCCAAGCTAAAGAGCTCTAAGCGCTTTAACCTTTCCTCATAGGGAAAGTGTTCCAACCCTTTTATCATGTGTCCAACCTTAGACACAGTTATACCCTTCTGAGCCCACCGGCTTCAGCTCTTTAGGACTGCACTGTAAAAATACAATAAAAATTCAGTTGAAAACAGTAAAATCAATACCATGCAGTGTTTCAGCTTTGCTGCTTCCAGGCCACACTGTTTCTCATGGGTCTTGTTTCAGTCGTCTGAGCCCCGTTTCCTACAATGGCATCCACCTCTGTAGACTCTCTCCTCCGTCAATCAGGATCCCTTTACCTCCCCAGCTCAGCTCTGCCATTCCATCAGTCACACCATGTTCCACAAGTTGCTTGGAGGGCCATCCTGTGTTGCTATTATCTTAATCGTATATGATTATGGATCTGGTAAAGCACCATGGGAACCAGTCTGGCAGGAAAGTCTGTCCAATTCCATGAGTCAGCCTGTAATAATACTTCTGAAAAGTACAAGTTTCACCCAAGGTATCGTAGACTAAACAACCACTTCATACCTTCTGACAGTTCACAGGTGAAAACAGGGACATGCACATCACACCCCTGTTCTCATTCCAAAATTGATGACCCGCCCCCTTCCCCATTACTTATTTGCATATAGTCTACAACAGGGGTCATTTCGTAGAAAAAGAGCCTTCTGAAAAGTACAAGTTTCGCCCAAGGTATCGTAGACTAAACAACCATACCTTCTGAAAGTTCACAGGTGAAAACAGGGACATGCAGATCACATCCCTGTTCTCATTCCAAAATTGATGAACCCCACCCCCTTCCCCATTACCTATTTGCATATAGTCTACAACAGCGGTCATTTCGTAGAAAAAGAGGTGCAGGAGCTCATTAGCATAACTCATTAGCATAACTTATTTGCATATGCCACACCCCCTGGCATCACTGGAAGTGTGTCAGAAGGCAACACCCACCGCTCAG